>NW_012267226.1:2742852-2762755 GCF_000151885.1 Dipodomys ordii
CACATTTTCTGAGTATTACCTGCCACTTTTCTTGCCTGGATTGTGAGTGAGGCAAAGCAGAGACAAGACTCTTTGTGTTGGTGCTTTTGGTATCAAATCGCAGTTTAGAGTGGTCATATCTAATAATTTATAAACAAGTTCTGCTGTGTTCTCTCTGTTTTGAGGGAGGTACTTGTAACCAGGCTGCTGCTACTTCAAAGCCAAAAACTGCTGACATGCTGGGGATGATTGAGGTAAATGAGAGTAATAATGCTACAAAACTTTCATACAGTCTTCAAGATGACTTTTTTCCTGACTGGACATTTTATTAGTGACAATAAACTGATTATATTCTAGAGCTCTGATAAGGCTGATTTAACCAGGGTTTGCCTCTTGAAATTATGTTCTTTTTAAAAGCATTTTAATGAGAAAAAAAAAGAAACAGATTTTTATCTCATGTTTCTATCCAAAGATGTTTAAAACCAGTTTTTTCCCTGTCCATCCCTTCTCACTACAACTTTGTGACTAGGTAATAAAGGACAATTTAAAGGTTTATTTTTATGCTTAAACTTTTTTTTTAAAGAAAGGAATAAACCATCTGGCTAGCAAAAAGATACTCATTACGTACTTACTTCATATCAAACAAACCAGTATTTCAGTACAGTGTAACTATATTGAATGTATATAATACACATGTTCTCAAGGCAAACACTATAGGCCTAGAACAGATTTGAAAAAAAAACAACCACCGTAATATTCCCATTGATTACAGTAATGCTAAAAATGATGGTAACATTGGATTGGCACTGAGAGGTTGGAGCTGCTTTGTGCTGAGTCCTTTCTCTTTACTTGGACTGTCCCCAAAGGACACCAGAGGTTCTGACATGTCACCTAGATGAAGGTATGTGTGCAATTACACAATAATAGTGGGAAAAGCAATCTTAATCTCCCTAAAAGGACTTGGAATAGAAACTTGTTTGGAGAGTTGAAATTTTATAGAGTAACCTATAAAGATATTGGTGACAGTTGAAAACAGATATACTTATGAAATGCAGCTCTGTCCAGGTAGTAAATTGCTCAGGGAGCTGGTGCTTGCTGACAGTGCAGGACAGCTGCATGCTATGAATGGTTGGATCTGATTTCTGGATGCAAATTTAATTCCTGCTTGTGAATGGTCTTGAGTAATGCCAGAAGAATGACCAAGCAGAAGAATATGTGAAAAGAATGAGATGACTGGTTCTGGCATCACATTAGAGTCTCTCTTCAGAGTTCTGTCTAATTCACTTCATTCCGAATGGCACTTTTTATACCAGTCTGTCCAGTCAGGCCTGTGGTCTACAGCAATATCTGAAGTGATTTGGGGGAAATAAGCCTTTAAATTACCACCATTTTTTCACTCTTTTCCCTGTCAGTAAAGTTCTTTGCTTTCCCAATTTCTTCTCCTTTTTCTATAGATCCTCTGTTACCTCTTGCTTCCTCAGTGAAAATAAGTCCCATGGAATTAATCTGCTAAGTGAATTCACACAAAGATGGACATGGCCAATAAAACTTAAGTGTAAAGTGTAAACCTTCCCATGGGCTATTTGCCTTTCACAGAAGTTTATCTTTCAAGCTAAAAGGAAAAATTCTAATTGTAAAACTACATGTTAACTGTTCCATAGGAAAAATAATTTTTAGAGGACTTGGAATATTTTTGTTTTCTAGGTATAATCTAATCCAGATGGTAAGTATGAGGAATTTTTTTTAAAAAACATGAATTCAGAAAATCACATTTCTCTTCTCAATTTGAAAAGAAGTTCTGGGACTGAATTGAGTTATGACATCATTGGAATAATGATCTTTCACGTTTTCCCAGCCTAAGACATGGAGGATAAAGCCATGATCTTGACCATATTGTTAACTGGGGATTTTACTTGGCTACAGGGAAAGTCTGAAGAGCAGGAATGGATGGATGTGGTTTAGAATCTTAGTTATCTGAGAAATAAGAACCAGACTCTAGGCTTTAAACAACATTTCTTCCTAGTTATCATTAATGAATCTTCTGATTCACTATTCTTAGTATACAGAATGGTGGGCTGCCAGTGGTACAATATGGATACAAGAAGACAAGAGCTAATAGGAACAAGAATGGTATAATCTACCACTGGGCCTGGATTTAATCTTTCCCCAGCCTGTTTCTTCATTGATTATGTGAGGAAAATGATATTCATTAGAGAGATCTAGATTTTTTTATTTTAAATTTGTTATTATGATGTACAGAGGGGTTAAAGTTATATAAGTCAAGTAAAGAGTACATTTCCTTTTGCACAATGTCACCCTTCCCTTGCTTTCTCTTAGATCTCTTTTGATTCTAAATTATGAATGATCTACATTGAACTAGTTTACCCAAACAAACCAACAAAATACCCCAACTGAGCAACAATAAAAAAAACCCAACCAACTGGACAGAATTTGAACTTATAAACTTTAGTTTCTGATTGTCTGAAGGGCATCATTATTTATTTTGCAGGGGGAGTAAGCTTGAACCCAAAGACCTAGAGGAAGCCATCAGAACTCTCCTGTTCTGTCTCTTGGCTCTGCTTTGTTTTGATTTAGCGTTATTCTCATACAGCTTTAATTTATATTTTAGCTAAGAGGATGTAAACAATTTATCTCCCAGATTAATAATTTTAATAGAAAATACCTTTTCTCTCACTCAAATATCATTCCAAGGGAAGATTATATTTCCTTACTCAGGTCAAATGTCCATCCCCTCTCTGATCATCAAATAGTGTCAGCCACTGTTTTAAGGACTGTGCCCAGAAACAGGCACTAAATCATGAAGTGATGATCTAAAGCTAAAGAGTTTACGTCTTTATCCACATACATTACTCTTTAAATGCCACATGATCTGTCAAGCCTGCATAACAGTTCCCTCTTATCTCATCTAGTCTCCTGATCATGACCTCAGCATGGTAAGAAGTCCCCTATGGCCATTCAGGGTTTGTGATAACTTAATGCTTGCCTTCTCTGTGTCAGTACTCTGTTTATGTTTTTATATCTTGGTTGTTTTTCTTTTTAAGTGTGTTGTTTAATCTGATAGGTAGAATATGCTACTGAAAGGTCAGCATTTTAATTTTATGAACCGTTTAGCTTCACTTGGAAAGAGAATAAAGCTCCTATGACAAGAAGTTTACACATGAATCTGAACCAGAGGCTTAGCAAATGTCTACTGTGTCCTTGGTCACTAGAGGCAGAACAAGTTTATTATATAGACAGTTTGCTCTGTTCAAATCTCTTATTCCCAGAAATGCCACAGGCAAGACACAGCTTTATGGTAGTTCACATTAGGTCTATGTGTGCACGTGTGTAAAGTTTTGCCATCTTCTTGAGGACAACAGAAACAATGTTTGCTATTAACCGATAAGCATAATGCTAGATAGGGACAAGGCTCTCTCCCTCACATTTTTCATAGCTATGCTCAAATATCTTTCCTGAAACTTAGCCCTGACTGCCACTAGAATGTAAACTCACCAGAAATTTGGTCTATTTAATCTATGCTTATGCTTTCTTTCATCTCCTATTTCATCTTTTCCTCTTTTTATAATTGTGTGCTAGATGGGGAGCTTCTTAGAGGGAAATATTGTGCATATTTTCTCCATAACTAGTACAGTGCCTGATATTTGGAAGGCTCTTGATAAATGTTTATGGAGACCAGTAGAGACATGCCCTATGCAACAATAAACTGGATAACACTGTAGAGAACTCTTTGCTTAGGAGTCTGGGAGTCTTGAGGCATTTTTGTTTTCCAGTTGACTGAGCTGGTGTACTGCTGGTTGTTCATGGTAAATGTTAGGATTTCCTCTTGCCCATTTAGCCTGCATTCTGCATGCAAAATTCACAAGGCAGCTGGCTTACCATAGATGCCTGTGACAGTTCTTAGTTTCCTGCCAGCCAGCTAGATTCTTCCATCAACTTAACCAGAGTCTCCCACACTCTCTGATCTGACAGAACTTAATCCCCTTCCTTAGATTTCTCTGATCACCTGCCCCATGTTCTTCTCTCCTCTGACCCCTGCTGTCTAAGCTGTTCATACTTCAGCAGCCATGTGAGACTAAAGCAAGAGTGAGTTCATCTACAGAGCATGTGTTCGGGCAGCCAAGTTTTCCAGGTTTGAATAAAATGACCCAATACATTTGGCATTCACTGGGCAGTCACTCAGGGACATGTCCATTCTAAGATGTCCCTCATAAGAGCCAGATTCTATCTCAGCCAGATTTGTCTAAGGTTCTTGACTTGGACTTACAGTGAGAAGCATGGGAGGTCAAAGTTTATCTTCCACTTCATTCCCCCAGCTCCTACTCTACTAACCACTGGTTTTGTCTAAATAATGAATTCCAACTGAAATGCCTATTCCCAATTCTGCTTGATTTTTTTTCAGAGCTACAAATATAAAAGACTCAAAAGGCAGCTTTCATAAGTAACAGACTATTTTATTTCTAGGTGATAAAGAATTGACATGGGATAATGAGTTATATCTCAATGTACAATGTCCTCTGAATGTGTATTATGTATTAGCATGTTGAACTTGAAAGAGGCAATTGTGTAATGTTTATCCGTTAATTGAGAATAATCATCTCAGCTGTATAGTACTGCATACCAGCCATGCTTGTCATTCTCACATCCAGCAGCTTTCAATTGTTGAGTTGCCTTTGAATAGCAACCTTTCTCAGAGTTTGGAGAACAAAAGCAGAGACTTACCTAAATAGCAGCTCCTTCCCATTCTGAGAAAAGAAAAAAAAAAAAAAACACAAACCAACCCATGCTCATTTCAACGGAAAAGATTTGAGTTTTAGAAATGATTTTTTTTTTTCAGTCCTGTGGCTTGAACTCAGGGCCTGGGCACTGTCCCTGAGCTTCTTTGGCTCAAGGCTAGCACTCTACCACTTGAGCCACAGCACTACTTCTGGCTTTTTCTAGGTATGTAGTACTGAGGAATCAAACCCAGGGCTTCCTGCATACTAGGCAAGCACTCTATCACTAAGCCACATTCCCAGCTCCTAGATTTGAGTTTCATATCCCCAGAGAGTAATAATGTCTCAGCACTTTTCATTAACCATTGATCAAATATTAGGCCATGGGATTGTTTCTTCCTAATAAAGGTAGGAAATGTATCAGACAAGAAAAGGATTTGTATGAGCCATAGTAAGCTAGAGACTAAAATAGAAGAAATGCTATAAAATCATTGTCAAGAATCATTTGAGTGCAAGTAACAGAAAATATAACTCAATTGTCTTGAACAAATTTTTTTTTATTGGCTCATATAACTGAAAAACCTTGGAAAGAATTGCTTCAGCATGTTAGGACTCAAAAATATCTTCAAGACTTGATCTCTGCTCTCTATATCTGTGGTTTTCTTCTGCGGCTGCTTAAGCTCCAGATCATAGAAATTAATCTCCTTCTTGCCCTTTTTCTAGTAAGCAGCAAATGGAAATAACAAAATTGAATCTCTACGGACCAATTTGTGTTGTCCTCATTCTGAACCAATAACGGCAGGGGAGAAATAACCTTGCTGACTGGCTAGGACTGGGGAACTTTCATCCTTGCATTTGGGTGTCATGGCCAAATCTATTCATTAGAAACATGTGAATTAGGATGAAGGTGCTGATGAAGAGATTGGAAAAATGAGTAACATTCGTTGGCCAAACAAGATAAAATGAGGGCCAGCTATGGGTGGTTCATGCCTGTAACCCTAGCAACTCAAGAAGCTGAGATCTGAGGATCACATTTGGAAGCCAGCCCGGGCAAGAAAGTTCATGAAACTTTTATTTCCAATTGACCACTAAAAAGCTGGACATGGAGATGTGGCTTAAGTGGTAGAGTGCTAGCCTTGAGTTAAAAAAAAATTTCACAAACAGTGTCTGAGCTCTGAGTTCAAGCCCCAGGACCAGTACCAAAAAGAAAAGAAAAGAAAAAAGAAAAGATAAAATGAAATACTGCACTTCCCTCTCAGTTTTAGAATCTCTTTTAGGCAGATAACTAACTTAAGTGGCTAGAGACATTTTCTACCAACCAGGACTGCCTGGAACGATCTAGCCAAGTCATCCAATTTTTACTTTTCTGCCCCGAACCCTTCTTTTTGTCGTTTGTGTGCTCTCTAATATTTTTATTATTGTCCAGCCCCTGCCTCGTGAGACTTCTTCCAGATTTCATTCAAGGACTCATGTCTACCACCAAGTGACAGCTGCTGCTTGCTTTCTTCACCCGGAGGAGACCACATCAGTACATCTCTGCCTTTTACCCCTGATTCGATGTCCCTTGCCAGCAGAAAGAGTCTGTGTCCTCTTTCATATCAGAGCGCTGGAGATGTTAGATCCACCTGGGAAGGGTCCTGTGCGAGTCCCTGTCTGCACAGATCCAAGGCTGATCCCCAGCTGGATTTATCTTGGCCCATCCAGCACTGCCAGCCTCCTCTTGAGTCTACCAGTCTGGACAAACCAACTCGGATCCAGTCGCCTTTGCGTCACAGAAACACCAGGCACTAAGGATATCAGGGGCAGAAACAATATTACCAGCTGTCCTATCCACCCAAACAAGTAACATCTAACCCATTTCCTCCTGGGGTGGGTTTAGGAACAGCATTCCTGCCATCTGGCCCCTGTCTGATAAGATATTGGTAACCTAAAATAACAATATGGGGGAATCCTCCTCTTGGAAGTCCTTGCACGACTACATGCACTATCACATCTGGTACCGCCTGGCCCAAACCAGAGACGGGACGTGTGCTTGGGTCCGGCCTGCTTCCAGTGTGCAAACCTGCAGCAGATATACAAAATTTAAATATCTTCTCATCTGGTCAGGCTAATAAATGTACCATCTATGCTGGCTCCTATAATTGAGGAAAACCTTCACATGAAAGACCAGCAGATGCTCTGATATTATGCACCGCAGGCCTCCCCAGCATTATAATGCCTGAAAATAACATTTGTGTCCAAGTTCAAAATTGCACCCACGACTGTACAGAATTAAAAGGGGGCAACTTGTGCCAACTATGAACACATTTTATATGCAAAGGGCCATGTTTCTTATCTATTGGTTGTTGTTTTTTTAACCTGTGAGAGTTATACTTTTAACTATCCCTGCCCCGATGCTACCTAAGCTGCCTAGCTGTTTTACACCCCATAGGAGCTCTTATAGTCTCAACAAACTTGTGAAGCTGGATGGGACATTGCCCTCACTTTCTCCTTGATTGGCATACCAGGGCTGGTGGTAGGAGCCTATAAGGGTGTCATGTATTTGGCATGCTCAGCAGCAAAGAGTATTAACTACACTTCCTCTGCCATGGCGCTGTTAAATCAAGAACAACAGGAACATAGGCAGGCTAGCCTTGATGATTGTGCTGACTCCCTGGCTCGTGCCTATCTTGGGTCCATTAACTGCAATTTTTTTTGCCTCATGCTAATTGTGCCTTGCCTATTCGAGTGCATGCAGAACATCCTTATGGAAAAGATGAAACTTTTCACCAATTGGTCCATCAGTCAGATGCTCCTGGAGAGTACCCAGTCTGATGTCCCCCACTGACCACTTTACCCCTTCTCAGCAGGAAGCAGCTCCAGAAGAAATGACTTTTGCCTCTGCCCCTGACCAGGTGCCACCCCCATCCAATTATTAAACCAAAGAGTGGGGAATGTTAGCCCAGAAGCCTCCTCTCTCATAGCCTAGCAAGCTCTTTCCCTAGGCAACACTAGCCCCATGGAGTAAAGGCAACAAATGCTTAGCCTCTACCTCCTTTACCTTGAGATAGCACTACTTTGGGATAGCTATAACCATATAAGGCATCAACATCCCCTAAACCCCACAGGTCTTATGGGTCACCTGAGAGGGCACTCCTTTGGGGGCAGCTATAACCATATAAGGCAGCAAGATTCCCCAAATCTCGGAGGTTATAAAAAGTCACCTGGGACAATAGTTGACACTACTTCTCTCTTGTAAGAAGGAGTCTTGCTGGTCCCTTTACTGGCAATAAACCTTTCCTTTGTACCTGAATGTGTGGTTTTCTGGTAAAGTCTAATTTACTCTAACAGTGGGTAATTTAACTTTCACATCTGTATTTCCTACAAGCATTTTGGTAACCATTTACTGATTGCCAACATGTGTCAAAAGTTTTGCATACATCTTAGCTGGATCTAAGATAATTCCACAATGACAAATGCCAGCCTCAGTTGGCACCTGAGAACTAACTCAAACTCTGCTAAAAAAAAAAATTGAGTATATGGCATCTCCTCAATTTTTCTCTTTAACCACCAAACAACTTCAGCTAGTCTTTCATCCTTTAGATTTTTTCAAATGTTAGACACTGTCTACATTGTTCCTCAAGCTCCAGGAGACTATGGAAAACAAGTAATTTAGAATACCAAACTCTATTTTTTTTTTAAAGAAAAGATGGTAGGACTTAGCCTATGAGATATGAAGAGTTATTTTAAAGTTATGGAAATTAGGATCTAATGGATGTTGTAAAGATTGTAAAATATGTCAATGAAACAAGAATGGAAGCTGAGAAATATGTTCATGTCTAGATTCTTTTATTTTTGTTGTTGTTGGTCGTGGATCTTGAACTCTGGGCATGGATGCTGTTCTTCAGCTCTTCAGCTCAAGATTAGTGCTCTACCACTTAAGCCACAGTGTCACTTCCGGTTTTTTAATGGTTTATTCGAGATAAGAGTTTCATGGACTTTCCTGCCTGGCTGGCTTTGAACTGTGATCCTGAGACCTCAGACTCCTGACTAGATTACAGGCATGAGCCACTGGCACCCAGCTGGATTCTTCATATATGATAAAAGTACAAGTACAAATCAGTAAGAAAAATAGACTGCTTAATAAAACAGTGTTTGGAAAATTGGTTATTCAAGTGAAAAAAATACAAAATTGAATCTCTTACATTCAAGTTGACTAAAACCCTACAAGTGAAAAGTGGAAAAGAAAATGTATGGTAGTGAGTATTTTTATGACCTTGGAGTATAGAAAGATTTCTTAGACTATATATCAAAACTCAAATCATAAAATGCAAAACAGGGGTATGTTATTACATTGACATTCTACTTTCTTCAGTGACAACAAGTATTATAAAAAAAGAAAAAGACCAGTGGTAAAACACTTAGGCCTAGTGGTTTTTACCTGTAATCCCAGCTACTCAGGAGATAGAGAAGGATTGTGATTTTTGAGGCCAGCTCTGGCAGTTAGTGAGACCCTGACTATAAATACATACATACATACGTACATACATACATAAGCTAGAGTGCTTGCCCAGTTTGAATGGAAGTCCTGGGTTCAATCTTCAATATAGCTTTCCCACCAAAAATAAATTAAAATTGTTTTTTAATAGAAAACTTAGAACTTAGAAAACCCATCCAACAGGAAAACAAAACCTTGTAGTATATTTATATTTGTAGAATAACATGCAGCATACCATGTAGAATAACATACAAAGAAAAGCTAGCAAAAATTTCTACCAATACTCTATAGGTAACTATAAAATAGTATTGTATGGCAAAAACACTGATAGTAATAAGCCATATAGAAAATAACACGATTTAAAATGATCAAACATCTGCAAAACAATAGCATTTCACATGCATGTATACAAAAGGATGAAAAAGGGAATAAGAATGAATATGTTCATGGTGACGCTTAATCAAAAAATGGAACAGCAATGAAATCAGGGAGATGTCTCAACAGGAAGTCTCAATTGTTTGGAATGCTTAATTAAAAAAAAAACCTTGCCTGACACCAGTGGCTTGTTCTATAATCCTCAGGAGATTGAGGTCTGAGGCTTGAGGTTCAAAGCCAGCCTAGGCAGGCAAGAAAGTCCATGAGACTTACCTCCAATTCAACATAAAAAAAGCCAAAATAGAGCTGTGGTTCAAGTGGTAGAGTGCTATCCTTGAGCACAAAAGCCCAGAGGCAGTGCCCAGACCCTGAATTCAAGCCCCAGAACTGGCACAAAACAAGAAGAAGAACAACAACAACTAAAAACTGAAGCAGGTCTCTACAGATTGTTTAAATCGGTGACATTGCTGATTCTGAGTCTGGAGTACCGAGTACACATGATGCTTGTACAAAGCTGTCTCCATGACAAAATACCTGAGACAATTTAGTGAGGGGAAAGGTAAATTTGGGCTCCTGATCTCAGAACTCTCAGGCTAGGCCACAGGGCATCATAGTTCACTTTGGTAAGACAAGGTAGAGGAGGCCTGTAACCTCACAGATGCCATTAAACAAAGAGAGGTAGAAAGAGGATGGGGTCCTAATATTCCCTCCAATGGATGCTTGTGGTGACCTCACTTTCTCCCATGATATGTCTCTTTTTAAAACATCCAATAACACCATGGACTGGAGACTAAGCCATTAACATAAAAGCTTTGGGGGACTCTTCCAGATCTAAACTGTAACAATGAACTTTGGATAGGAGACAAGGAAGGCCTCTAAGACTATTTGCAGTTATGTCAAAACAACCTAGGAACCGCTTTGAGGGAGCGCCCCTAGACCAAAATGATGTGATTTGTGAATAAAAAAGAACAGCAATGCAACAGATTAAAAAATACCAGACACATAACAATAATGACTTTATAATGATTCCTAAAACAACAACAAAAACTCTAAGAAGACTGATGTCTCACACTGGAGGCAAGTTTTTAGGGTAAATTATTATTGTGGTTTCTAGGATAATTTATCATTCTGAATATTCTAAATAATGAAAAGGCATTTATTTTATGCTCTTTTGCCATCGGTATTTCAGGACAACTAAGTAGGAGAGAAAAGTAGGTCCTGCCTATGTAGAAGAATTATAATTACTACATGCAGAAGGAATGATAGACTTTTAAAAATGCACCATTTTGACTGTAATGAAGTAGTTGACTCAGGTAATATTCAGTCTAAAATTATTAATTGGGATATCATTGGAAGACTTCATAATGGAAACATCGGTCTGACCATGTACCCCACAATCAATCTTACATAGCCTTCTTAAAAGTAGGATATTCCAAACACTTTGTGCCCCAGGGGGTAATTTATAAGAAACATCACTTATGATGTTTTTTGCCTTTAGAAATTGTAACTGATTGTTTCAAGTCCTTAGAACTTGCTACTAGTATATAGGGAATACAAAAAATAGAAGAGTGATTTAAATGATAAGGACATGATCAGCTACATTCAAAAAGTGAGGCATTCTATAGGAAAAATGACCCAATTTCCCCAACAATTATCCATTAGTCTCTGACTAAACTGACATTACAGAAAAAGGAAGGAATGATTTTTGAAGGACAAAATAGAGTGAGAAGAGGTAACAGTCAAATGCTATGTGAGAGCCTTATTTAGATCCAGCGTTGAACAAATCACCAATAAATAGGCACATTTGAGAAAACCAAGGGAATATAGATTGATTGGTATTAGAGGATATAATGAATACTCAATGCACATTCAATGAATGGCAGTTATATTTTAGAAGTTTCTTTATTGGCTGGGTACTGGTGGCTTATATATATGCTACTCAAGAGGCTGAGATTTGAGGATTGCAGTTCAAAGCCAGTCCTGGCAGGAAAGTTCATGAAACCCTTATCTCTAATTAACCACTAAAAAAATCCCAGAAATTGATCTGTCTCTAGTAGTGGAGCTCCAGTCTTGAGCAAAAAACCTAAGGGATAGCACCCAGGCCCGGAGTTCAAGTCCCAGTATTGGAACACATAAAACATTTCTTCATCATTGCCAAATGTGGCAGCACATATATGTAATACCAGCTATATTAGAGATTAGAGGTTAAAGGATTCTGATCTGAGGCCATCTGTGGGGGAAAAAGTGAGACTCCATGTGAAAAATAAAAGCAGAAGGGGCTGGAAGTGTGATTCAGTAGTAGAGTAAGGACCTGAGTTCAAAATTCCTGTGCCATTAATTTTTTTCATCATCAAGATAAGAACACTTGGGGCTGGGAAGGTGGCTCAGTGGTAGAGCGCTTGCCTTGCATGCCTGAGGCCCTGGGTTCGATTCCTCAGCACCACATAAGCAAAAAGAAAAAAGCCAGAAGTGGCGCTGTGGCTCAAGTGGTAGAGCACTAGCCTTGAGCTGAAGAGCTGAGGGACAGCCCCTAGGCCCAGAGTTCAGGCCCCATGACCGGACCCCCCCCCCAAAAAAAGATAAGAACACTTTAGACAGATTGTGACATGGTAAAAGTTTTCAAATGGTCTTTTATTCCAATCTTATAGGAAACCTTAATGAATTATAGCAACTAGTCTGGTAGTCAAGTAAGGGTGTACACAATACGAATGTTAGGTTGATCAATGTCCCAGGATGAGAATCCAAAATGAAGTTAAGTTGATTCCTAGTATCTTTGGGTTCTATACCCATGGGTTCAACCAACTGTAGATTGAAATACGTTTTAAAAATTGAGCCTGGGGAGCTGGGAAGGTGGGTCAGTGGTAGAGCACTTGCCTTGCATGCCTGAGGCCCTGGGTTCAATTCCTCAGCACCACATAAGAAAAAAGCCGGAAGTGGCGCTGTGGCTCAAGTGGTAGAGTGCTAGCCTTGAGCTGAAGAGCTGAGGGACAGTGCCCAGGCCCAGAGTTCAGGCCCCATGACCGGACCAAAAAACAAAAACAAACAAACAAAAAATTGAGTCTGTACTGAACACATAGAGACCTTTTTCCTATCATTATTCGCTGCATAATGCAGATGATACCCCTTTACCTCATTTGCATTGTTTTGGGTATTATAAACAAACTAGAGATGATTTTAGTACATGGGAAGATGGGCATAGCCTACATGGGACAATGGGACAATGGGCCTTTTTTTTTTTTGGCTGGTCCTGGGGCTTGAACTCAGGGCCTGGGTACTGTCCCTGAGCCTATTTGTGCTCAAACCTAGTGCTCTACCACTTGAACCATAGAGCCACCTCCAGCTTTTTTGAGTAGATTATTGGAGATTTTTCTGCCTAGGATGGCTTTGAACTGAGATCCTCAGATCTCACCCTCCTGAGTAGCTACAGGTGTGAGCCACCAGTACCAGTCTATAGGCCATTTTACGTGGGAGACTTGAGTATGCATGCATTTTGGTGTTTGGGTTGGAGGTGTTGGAATCCATTCTCTTGGATATCAAAGCACAACTGGAAAGACTGGGAAGGACAGGTTTCCTATTTATCAGGAAGCCATGTGATTGTGAGGCCCAGAGCAAAAGCTCATGGGAAAGCGGGGAGAAGAGCCCAGTGTCCTGGGGGGCACTTTGAGAAGGGAGCAATCATTGATTGGATGCCCTGGGGCTCCTGAGAAAGCCAGGTGTGGTGAGAGAAGGTAGTCTCTTACCCAGTGAGAGGAATCCACATGTTCTCTTTGTCTGGGTTCCAACCAGGCTACTGTGGCTGGAGGACTTCTGGCCTGCAGCTAGATTATAGATTTGCTGTTTTATAGAAGCACAGCAGTCCCAACTCTGGAACACCCCACACTGTACAATTAGGGAGACATAGACACAAAATAATTTAGCGTATTACCTATTAAAGAGGGTAGATGAGAACTGTCTCCTCACTCCCAGCTGCTGTCTGATCACGCTCAGTTTGTAAAGCTTTCTTGTCTAACCTACAGAAAAGACTGTCAGAAGAATTGTAGGGTTCAGCCCAAGAGGTGTTAATAGCTATTATCTTCTTCCTGGGCTTTTATCAGCAACTGTTGTTCTCACAAATCAAATCGTGAAAATAACATTTGTCAGAATTTTCCCTAGAGTAGGCTTGTATCAGAATCTTCATGCTTTGCCATGGTCATTCCATTGATTGAGCCTCAGGCCACTCCCAGGCCTGGGTCTATCTGTCTCTAGAAGCTGAGACTTTTGGGTCTCTTCACCTGATGTCACCCTCTCTAGTGGAGCCCCGGGCCTTTCAGTGTTTCTGTGGACATTTGTCAGAGACAAAAGGATGAAGCTTGCTCTCAAAATTACCATTTCTAGGTTCTAAGCCAAGACCAGGGCTCCACCTACTACAGAGATCCCAGCATTATGGCTAGTAGGGAGAAGGACACTTATAGACTGCTACTTTCCTGGCTGTACTTTAACAAAGTATTCTTTTTTTTTTTTTTTTTTTTGGGTCCGGTCGTGGGGCCTGAACTCTGGGCCTGGGCACTGTCCCTCAGCTCTTCAGCTCAAGGTTAGCGCTCTACCACTTGAGCCACAGCGCCACTTCCAGCTTTTTTCTTTTTGCTTATGAGGTGCTGAGGAATCGAACTCAGGGCCTCAGGCATGCAAGGCAAGCGCTCTACCACTGAGCCACCTTCCCAGCCCTAACAAAGTATTCTTATCTTCAAATAGTTGTGCAAAGGGGCTGTCAATCTATGTGTTCAATGTGTCGACCATCTTGTCGACCATCAGTCACGCCTTCCATCATTCTCCCCCACCCATTAATCTCATTCCTGTCTCCTAAAGCTTCTTAATTCCATTTCCTCTTATATTTATTAAGTATTATCATTGTATTCACCCATTATTTCTCATTTTTCTCCCTATTTGTCTCTCAACTCCCAAACCTACCCTCTCCCATACCTCAGAGAAGAGGTTTCAGCTTGTCTGAAACAAAGTCCTACTCATTTGGTTAGAGTATCTATTAGTTGGTCAAAAGAGTTATTCAATGGAAACCCACCCTTATGCATACCATATTTTAGTCAATTTGATTGTGTATACATACATACGGTCCTGTGTGTTTTCATATATGTTTATATTTTATGTCTAACTTCTACTTATGAAGAAAGCATGTGCCCTCTATCTTTACCTGATTTACTTCACTCAACATGATTCTTTTCCAGGCCCATCCATTTCCCAGAAAATGACATAGTATTCTTACTGATAGATGAATACAATTCCATTATATATATATATATATATATATATATATATATATATGCATAACACATTTTATCTGTCCATTTTATCTGCTGTAATTTGTATATGACTTGGCTATGATGAATAATGCTGCAGTGAACATGGGTGTGCCAGTGTCTTTATTGGATCCTGACTTACAATATTTTGCATAAATGCTCGAGTGGTATATTGCTGGACCTTAGGGTAGTTCTTATTTTAGTTTTTTGAGGAATCTTCATATTATGGTTGCACTAATTTGCACTACCACAACAATAGTGTATCAAGGGTTCCTTTTCCCCTGCAGCCTGGCTAGCACTTGCTGTTTATATTCTGTATGAAGACCATTTTGCATGGAGTGAGATGGAATCACGGTGTTGCTTTGATTTGCATTTCGTTTATGGCAGAATATGACTGGGGGGTGGGTGAACTGAAAGAGGTGAGATGAAGGAAGCCGGAGGAAGATGTCTCATGCTTTTCTCTTTCCTTAAGGTTGGTAGCTGCTTCTCAAAAGTATTATTTGGATAGCACTAGTTTTTTTGTTTTTTGTTTTTGTTTTTTTGGGTACAGTCGTGGGGCCTGAATTCTGGGCCTGGGTGCTGTCCCTCAGCTCTTCAGCTCAAGGCTAGCACTCTACCACTTGAGCCACAGCACCACTTCTGGCTTTTTTCTTTTTGCTTATGTGGTGCTGAGGAATTGAACCCAGGGCCTTATGCATGCAAGGCAAGCGCTCTACCACTGAGCCACCTTCCCAGCCCCAATTTTTAACACTCGATTATCTTTTCAGAGCAAGACAAAAGTTGACTAAACAAGATGTTATAGTAGTCTTCCCTTGTTCAATTTTACTCTCTGAAGTTTCATTCGCCCATGGACAACTACGATCTGAACATTAAATGGAAAAGTATAGAAACAACTCATGAACTTTAAATTATGTACCCTTCTGAGTAATGTAATGAGAGCTCTGTTCTTCTACCTAGAGCATGAACCATCCTGTCTGTCTAGCCTTTTTATCCTTTGGACACTGCCCACCCATTGACACTTAGTAGCCATCTCAATTATTAAGTGCTGACTTCATCTTATCACATAGGCCTTGTATCATCTCACCTCATCACCAGAAGAGTACAATAAGATGTTGATGGCCAGGCATGGTAGCACATGCCTATAATCCCAGCACTCTAGAGGCAGAGGCAGGAGGCAAGCTTAGGCTACAAAATACCAGTTCAATGGTACAGTTTCATCCCTAGCACCACAGTGTGGGAGATGTTGGGGGTTTCACAGTCACGTAAGTTTTATTACAATATATTAATTGCTCCATTGTATTATTAGTTATTAGTGATCTGCTGTTGTGCTGAATTTATAAATTTAACCTTATCACAGATACCTATGTTTTGAAAAAAATAGTTTAAGGTTTGGTAGTAGGTCAGTTTTCAGGGGTCTCCTTGGGGGTCTTGGATTATGTTTTCTATGTGTAAAGGGAGAGCACTATATTTGCCTTATGATCCTACTTTGGGGATGTTTGTGCTTTGCTGAAGTGTGCCACCTTGCTCTAAAAGTCAACAAATTGAGTCAGAAACATTTATTGAAAATCCACCGAGCTTTGAATAAAATTCATATATTTTTAACAGACTTTGTGGGAATGTCTTTGATGTTTAGGAGAAGTTGGGAGATGGCTGTGTCTGTGAATAACTAGAGAAAGTGTGATGCTATGAGATTTTAAAAAAAGTTTTAAAGAAGCAGCATTCAGTTTTAGTAATCTGGGAAAGTGTTAGAAAGGAGGTGGCCAAGAAAACAACATATGGGTCTGTCTATAAATGCTCAAGGGGGGGGGCATAGGAGCAACAGGAGGCTGGTGGTACCCAAGGAAAGGTCTGAGTAGTAGAGGATTTTGACAGAGTAAGCAGCCCACTAGCTCTCTCTCTCTCTCTTTCTTCTCTCTCTCTTTCTCTCTGCCAGTACTCAGCTTGAACTCGGCCTCCAACTGTCTTGTTTGTGGCAGGTGCTCTACCCCTTGAGCCATACCTCCAGTCCAGTATTTTGACACTTAATTGGAGATGGACACTAATGGACATTTTTATTTTCCTTGTCTGGTTTTGAATTGTGATCTTCTTCCTGAGTAGCTAGGATTACAGGTGTGAGCCACTGGATGCCTAGCCTACACCAGTGGTTTCTATATGGGCCTCAAAACTCAGCCTAGCAAATTCTCGAATTCCCAACTAGTCATGTTAACTTGTGCAATCTTCTTCCCTTGGGTCAAAACTGTCTTGGTCTCCAGGGAATAACCACTGTAAGATATGCCTAATGAATTGGAAATGAAGTGCTCCCCCAAGTGGTTTGGATTTTGACAAATTTGACAGTGAAGCTAATGCGAAGGCAGGCAGGTGGCCCCCAGAGCCCTTTGTGTTGCTTTTCATTGTTCAGAACTGATGTGGCTTATTTAAAATCCCAGCCATTACTTTACCAAAGTCAGCTCTCCACACTCTGGAGATGGATTTCTCTTTGTGGTCTTTGAGGCCACTGTGTGGTTTCCCCTACTGGATTCCCTTTTGTGGTTGGAGGTCAAACCTTTTCTTGCCTACTGCTTCCAGGAATGTGTGGCGTGTGTCTCCACGTGCTACACAGGAGGGTTTTATTTTACCTCCTTTGAATGGAATGGCAGTCGTCCAGCAGGCCTGAGTGCATGTATAAATAGAGGGACACGTAAGCCTGCACTTAATATCCAGAACATAAACCAGCCACCACTGTGTGCTACACCGTCATGTTTTGATTAAAAGCTGCTGACAGCCCTACAGACCATGCCATGGGGCCCAGCAAGCCACCTAATCCCACTGCTTGATCCCAGCCACAGACAGGCAGGTTTCACTGCCAGGAACAACTTCGCAGCCACCAGCAGGTCTGAGCTTTTGCCTTTCCTGCTTCAGCTGTCAATATTGATGACCTAGGTTCAGAGAGGCCAGGTGAACATGGAAGACAGAACATCACTGATTTTTGTTGTTGTTGTTGTTGGACAAATCCTGGGGTTGGCTTGAACTCTGGGCTTGGATGCTGTCTCTGTGCTCTTTTTGTTCAAGGCTAGCACTCTACTTGGGTCACAGTGTCACTTCTGGCTTTTTTCTGTGATTAAGCTAGTCCAGGCTGGCTTTGAACTATGATACTAAGATGTCAGTCCTCTGAGTAGCTAGGATTACAGGCATGAGCCACCAGCACCAGCTGACTTCTTTTTTAACGTAAGAGATTTATACTTTGCTCCCTGTGATCCATTGGAATATAGAAGTGATGTGAAAGGAGTCCACTGAAGAAAAAAAATTGGCGTTTCTCTATCTTGCCCAGTTTCCTACAAAGTGCCACGTGAGAGTTACATCTTGGATAAAATATGTAGAATAAAGTGTGAAGTATGACTTCATTGTTGGATCCTAAACTATCTTTCTGATTTTATAAGCAATTGCACCCCTACTTCAGCTTCTATGTAAATGAAGATTGGTTTACTTTCTGTTTTCCAAGATTATGTATATCATGCCATTATTGTAGTGGTCTCTTCTAGATCATCTAGTAAGAGCTTTTCCATCCATTAAGGCTGAATTTATTCCAGGTTGCTACCATTCCCATTCACATGTATCATTCTTTCCATGGCATAAATTATTACTATTATTATTATTCACCCAGTGAATAATCTTATTACTTATGACACATTCTTTATCATCTTATATTCTGATTCTAGTAGACTGATTTTGGATTGGAAGTCTAGTATTCTCCCATAGAATGGAGATGCCATAAGGTCAGTGGACTGTTATTTCCATAATTCCTACATTGATGAATATTTATGTTGTATGCATGAAAGGAGCCAGAAAAATGCTTGTTGATTAAATTGAATGGAAATCCACTCTTGAACAAAGCAGAATCTGTGGTACTTATTGGGGAATCTAGTGACCTTTCAGGGGCATTCTCTAGGTAAGCACTGGAAAATAGGAATTAGAAGCAATAATTGAAGTCATTCTCAGGTCCAGAAGAGCTCCAAGAGAGTACTGCCATGAACCATCCAGAATGTTAGTAAAACTCAGTTAATTTAGCTTCCAGATTGGATTGTCTCCCAATTTTTAAGTTCCTTGGGATTCTCTTTTATGGATGAAGACAATGGATTTTTATAAATATGTTTACAACATATTTGTTGACTTGAATGAAAGGAACAATGGTCTTTTAGATGTATCTGGAATATTTGTGTAAGATGTAAAGGCTTTTTATATGAAATTCAGTTTGTGTGTGTGTGTGTGTGTGTGTGTGTACGTGTGTGTGCATGCATGTGTGCCCACGTGCATGCATAGGTGTTGTTAGGGATTGAACTGAGGGCCTTATTTATGCTAAACAAGTGCTCTACAATTGATGTGTCCTCAACCCCCAAACATGCCTTTGGAATTCCCTAAATATCTGACACACCTAGGCAATGGTTGAAAAATGATTTCATTACACAATGGATTTGATTTTTGTGAATGCCATATTATTTTTTAGCTACATCTGACTAATAAAATAGAAATATGACATTATCACATTATCTCAAAACAACGAATAAAAACAAAAATTACCATAATTTTTGTATATGGTTTATAAAAGGACTGTCAAGGTAAGTCTAAAATAAAACTTGCCAAAATATATGAAGTTTTTGAAGCTTTCTGATAATAATAACGTATGCTTGCTGAGCATTTGTTATGAGTGAGTCATTTAAACACTCAGTATTGAAGTTGTTAGCTGGACTGGAGGTGTGGCTTAAGTGTAAGTGACAGTTTCTTTTCTTTTCTTTTTTCTTTTTTATCAGTTGTGGGGTCTGAACTCTGGGGTTGGGCACTGTCTCTCAGCTCTTCAGCTCAAGGCTAGCGTTATATCACTTGAGCCACAGTGCCACTTCTGGCCTTTTCTGCTTATGTGGTGAGGAATCGAACCCAGAGCCTCATGCATGCAAAGCAAGCACTCTACCACTGAGCCACCTTCCCAGCCCCAAGGGCCAGTTTCTTAAGTGGTAAGAAACAAGCCTAATGAGAGTTGGAGGCCCTGAGTCCTAGTATCTCTCTCTCTCTCTCTC
>NW_012267226.1:2763200-2793459 GCF_000151885.1 Dipodomys ordii
CCTCCTCTTCCTCCTCTTCCTCCTTTCCTGAGGCTTGAACTCATGGCCTGACACTGTCTCTGAGCTTCTTTTGCTCAAAGCTAGTGCTCTACCACAGCACCCCTTCCGGCCTTTTCTGTTTATATGGTACTGAGGAATGGAACCCGGGGCTTCATGTGTGCTAGGCAAGCATTCTACCACTAAGCCACATTCCCAGACCTCTTTGAGCTTCTTTTGCTTAAGGCTAGTACTCTACCACTTGAGCCACAGCTTTAATCTGAGAAGTTTATTGGAGAGAAGAGTCTGGCTTCCAACCACAATCCTCAAGTCTCAGCCTCCTGAATAGTTAGGATTATAGGTGTGAGCCACTAGCACCTGGCAAGTAATATATCTTGCTTGAAAGTTGGTCTTGAAGGCATGCATTAGGCAAGGACATTAAACTAAAGGGATTAAAAGAATTGGTTAATAAGATTGCCATGTTGGAACTGAAAGTGAGAATTCATTATTTAGGATTAGATGTTATGCCCCAATTTGACTTTTATCTTGACACTGACATCCTTTCTCTTGAGTGAACTGTATTCTCATCTAAACTTAGGTATTAATTTAATTTAAATTTTTTTTTTTTATTTTGGGTCCGGTCGTGGGCCTGAACTCTGAGCCTGGGCGCTGCCCCTCAGCTCTTCAGCTCAAGGCTAGCGCTCTACCACTTGAGCCACAGGCTTTTTTTTTTGCTTATGGGTGCTGAGGAATCGAACCCAGGGCCTCAAGCATGCAAGGCAAGCGCTTTACCACTGAGCCACCTTCCCAGCCCCTTAATTTAATTTAATAGAATGATCAATGACTACATTTCCTGGAAGATGTTTGATAGACCTTTGACAGGAGGGATAGTGATGAGAAATGGAAGATAATGGATGAAGAGGTAGGAATTGAGGAGGAAACAAAGAAAAATGAGTAAAATGTAGGCCTTGATCTCTAAATTGATCTCTAGATTGTACTTCTAAACTAGAAGGGTTCAAATTACAATGGTAGGGAGTATATAAGCAAGACATTTTGGGTACTTGGGAGTTGGAGAGAAGAATTAATTCTGTCTGAAGGAGTCAGAGCTGGAAGGATGGGCAGACCCTGACAGATGAGGAAGGAACAGCAAAAGAAAAGATGATGGGCTGATAGTTCAGGTGAGGAGGTCTCAATTCACAATAGGATGAGACTGGTAGGAACAGAGGGAAGGATTGTGGCAAGAGGAGTAAAGATGTTAAATGCCCTCTTAGAGACTTTAGATTTCCTAAGGGCATTGGCAGTCAAGGAAGGTTTTTGAGCAAGGGAGTAGAACCTTGATTTTCTAGAGATGGTTCTTTTTGCATGTGGAGCAATTGGCAGTGTTGGCTGTGGTATGAGATAGCACTTTTATTTTTCCTGGGAGAGGGCTCTCAAGGAAAATGACCTTCTTGTTCTTTGATTCCCATTTAGTATTTTCCCCTCTTCTTTTGATACTTTTAGCCAAAGAAGGGAAGGTTATACCATTGGTCCTTTCTGAGTCAAGTATTTGATCCAGGTGACCCACACAACTATTCTTTTATTAAATTTTATTTTATTGTAAAAATGCTGTATAGAGGGCACAAAACTATTCTTTTTGGTGAATCAGAAAGGAACGAGTAAGTGGTTAGGCTGATCCATGGATAGAACTCCAAAGGGAGTTTAGGAATAAAAGAGTTGGGCCGGGCACCATAGCTCATGCCTGTAATCCTAGCTACTCAGGAGACTGAGGTCTGAGGATTGTGGTTCAAAGGATCACAGTTCAAAGCCAGCCTGAGCAGGAAAGTCTGTGAGACTCTTTATCTCAATTAATCATCAGAAAACTGGAAGTGGTGCTGTGATGCTGTGGTGCTCAAGTGGTAGAGCACTTGCCTTGAGCTGAAATGCTGAGGAACAGCGTCCAGGCCCAGAGTTCAAGCCCCACAACTGACAAAAAAAAAAAAAAGAGTTGGAAAAAGAAGCATACAGATGGAGAGGAGGGACATGCATCAAGGCACAGAACAGCTCGCCATGATTGGATTGCGAGATCTCAAAATAGAAGGTGTTTCTCTTAGGATTCACACCATGGGCCTTGGCAGGCAGCCCACCTTTATCACCATTAATTTCCAGAGTTCAGAATCCGGCACCACACCCTAATGTTAAGCTGTTAACCTCTAGCATCAAGGCCATAGCTGCTGGGGAGAATTCCGCTCTCTCAAGCTGTGGCCACATCAGAGTCCTTCTGCGGGACATGCCACAAAGGGTAAAAGGTCCATTTAGTTCCATGATTGTGGGAGTTGATTATGTAACTTGATGACTGCTTCCTCCTCTTTATTTTGTTGTTGTTATTGTTGTTATTCCTATTATTATTTTTGCCAGCACTGGAGTTTGAACAGGGCCTGGGTGCTGTCTCTTAGCTTTATTTGTGTTCTAGTCCTGTTTGACCTCAGGGCTTGGGCACTATCCCTGAACATTTGTGCTCAAAGCTAGATCTCTACCACTTTGAGCCACAGCTTCATTTCCAGTTTTCTGGTAGTTAATTGGAGAAAAAAGTCTCTTGGACTTTTCTGCTTAGGCTGGCTTTGAACCCCGATTCTCAGATCTCAGCCTCTAGAGTAGCTAAAATTATAGGCATGAGTTACCAGCACCAAGATGTCAATTAGCTTTTTTTGATCAAGATTTGTCCTCTCCAACTGAGCCATGTTTCCATATCTAGCTTTTTGGTTGGTTAATTGGAAATAATTCTCACAGATGTTCCTGCTTAGGCTGGGTTTGAACTATGAGCCTTAGATATTAGCTTCTTGAGTAGCTGGGATTACAGGTATGAGCTGCTAGCTTACTTTTATTCTTTATTCCAGGACATGTACACATAGAGCAAGCAGTCTTCTGTGTCCATGATCAATGATCCTGAAATTATAGGTGGTGGTGGAGAGTACTTACAAAAATACAGGTGTCTGTATATATGCATATGTGTATAGGAATACGACTTTACATATGTGTGTACACAGACTTATGTAGCATTTTCATGAATGGTATTTAAACTTCTTTCCAAACCTAAAACCTTCTTCCTCTTACCTGAAAGAATAAATCTGAAGGAATGTGGATGTTTTGAGGAAATCTAAAACCAGTTCAAGAGTCTAGCTTCTCACAGAAGATTGCTCTAGCTCTAGAGATAGATTTTAGATCTCGGATTCAAAAGTCCTTTAGAGTTTGGCCAGTTTTTCTGCTATGTGGTAAGAAGTTACAGCTGAGCCATCAACAGAGGGCTCCCTCAACCTTAGACGCTTGTAAGAAGAGGGACAGCTAACCAAAGTAAATGGAAGATTGCAGCTCTGACTGTGAATTTAAAATCCAATGGCCATAGGAACTTTAGGATGGTTCTTTCTATTTCAGTGAAATCTGATACTAGTATTTTGAGAAGGATTGTGTTAAATGTGCAGATCACTTTGGGCAGTACAGGCATTTAAACAATATTAATTCTTCCAATCCATAAACCACAGAATATCTTTCTATTTTTGTGTGTGTCCTCTTCAATTTCTTTTGTCAGCCTTTTATCATTTGCATTGTAGAGATTTTTTACTTGCTTGGTTAAATTTATTTCTTAGTATTTTATTTTTGGGGTGGTTGTTATAAATGTTTTGGGTTTTTTGCTGTAGTTTTTTTTTTTTTACTAACAGTTTGCTATTGTTTATAGAAACACCATTAGTTTTGCATGTTTTGTGTGTGTGTGTGTGTTGTGTATGCGCGCGCACATGCTGTGTGTGTTGGGGCTTGAACTCCTCCGGGTTTGGGCATTGTACCTTAGCTTTTTTTGTTCATGGCTGGTGCTCTACTACCTGAGACACCGTTTACTTCTGGCTTTGTGCTGGCTAATTAAATAGTCTCCTGGACTTCCTGCTTGGTAGCTTCAAACTTCAGTCCTTAGATCTCAACCTCTCAAGTAGCAACAATTACAAGAATGAGCCACTAGCACCCAGTTTTACATGTTTTGAATTCTGCATATTTACTGAATTTGAACAGTTTTTTTTCCTGAGTCTTTAAGACTTTCTCTTTTTCATGTCATCTTCATACAAGAAAATTTACATGCCTTTCATTTTTTCTTTTTCCTAATCTCTCTCACTCTAGGACTTCTAGTACTGTGTTGAACAGAAGTAGCAAAAATGGGCATCATTGTCTTGTTCCAGATCTTCAGGATCATAATGTTAAATGAAATAAGCCAGACACAGAAAGACAAATACCATATGATTTCATATGTGGAGTCTTGAAACACTGAACTCATAGAAGAATGGAACAGAATAATGGTTACTGAGGCTGAGGAAGGGGTGTGGGGTGTAGGATGGATGAGCGAGATTGGTTAATGTATAAGTCATAGCCAGATAGGAGGAATAAGTGCTGGTGTTCTGTTACACAGAAGGGTGACTGTAGTCAACAATGTTGTATCCTATAATTCAAAATAGCTATAAGAGAGGATTTTGAATGTTCTCATCAGAAAGAAATGATAAATGCTTGATATGATGGATAATTTAAATATACTGAGTTGTTCATTGTACAATATATAAATGTACCACAACATCACACTGTATCCCTATAAAAATGTACAATTATTATCTGTCAAGTAAAAGGAAAAAAATCCAAAGTACTTTGGTGGAGAAGAAACTATAACCCTGAAAATAGACCACTTCAGCAAGAAGGTATTTGTTAGCGTTTACATTAAATGACACTGTTTAAATTCCTGGATCAAGGTCAGTATAATGTTTATGCTCAGTGTAACACATAGCTACATTATCCTTCAAAGAACTTAGAAGCAGGGCAACTCTTTGACCAACAGTTTAATTGTTTCTGGCCGAGTGGCTTGGCAGTTCTGAGCTATCAGATCACAGAACCATCAATCACCATTGCTTCCAGGTCTGCACCAAAGCTTTGCAGATGCCAGACCTCTCGATGACATTTGCCCACTACAAACAACTCCTGCTCTGTGCCTAGGTGATTGTGCCTGGATAACTCATCTGAAGTAAAAGAGAAAATCTCATGTGGTTAAAATACAGTCAGGAAGAAATTGGACACAGGTAAGCTAACCTAGTTAGTTTCTCTTGGAGATATTTTTTTACTCTGAAACATGACAGTCTAGAGTCCAGTAGCAGTTATTAATTAGAAAATTTTTCTCCCTTAGGATTAGCAAGATGATTACCATTCATGATTTCCTAACTCTTTTTTGTTCTTCAGCTTAAGACAGATAATCATTTTCATTTAATGTAATGTCCCTAGAGATGAACTATGATGAATGATACTCTGCTTGCTATGGTGTATGTTTCCCTGAGAACATCATGGTACAATGTCCCAAACTTTTTGACTGCATTGGAAAGGTATCTTGGTCATTTGTTTGGGGTCAGTGCATGAAGCTTTTGATCTTCTCAAGTTCTAAGAAAAAGAAGGCACCATATTGTGGCCACACTCTCCTTCCTACCTGTCTCTCATTAAAATGTATCCAACACACGTCTAAGCACTGGGCCAGACTGGGACACAAATGAACAGCAGAGAATGTAGAGAAACTTGAATTCTGAGGCTAGGATCCACCAGCATGATCTACAGACTCCCAAGAAATCCTCTTCCCTGTGATAGAGAGGCTAAACACTACGCATAGAAACTCTGGGGAAGCCATTTCAGCCCACAGCAGTGAGAAACTCAACGATCTCTGTTTGTCCTGGCTTCTTTCATTCAGATGTTTCTCATCAGCCACATTCAGATTGATTCCATTTGCAAAGCTCTCCTGGCAGTCTTGGTGGATGGGGCTTGGTGGCAAAACCTCTGGCATCTGCTGATCCTGTCCAGACCCTGTCTTCTTGTGTAGTTTCTTGGCGCTTTGGCTCCTCAGCAGAAATTTGGCTAAGCAGAGGCTGCTGCTGAACAAAGCCAAATGTAAAACAGAACACTGGAAAGGCAAACGAAGGGAATTTTCTAAATGTGGGGGCAGGGAACACAGAGGGGGATGGTGAGGGATCAGGAAAGGGAAGGGCTTCCTTAAAACTGGACTGAATCATGTTCTGGTGAAGGTCTGTCATTTCCCCCACCCCCCCAACTCCCATCCCTGATCAGCACCCTTGCTAATTGTGCAAGACCAAAGGTTATGTCCCTTTTCCACTTCAATTTCACTAATGAACACCATATAAAATGTCTAGGTCTCACTGGGTTCCACCCTCTCATTTTCTGATCTTCACAAAAGTGTGATCCATGAGGTCTGGACAGCACTATTCCTTCTTACAAGCCTGGAGCTCAGCCTCTCAGCCTCTTGGCTCCTTCTCACCTCCCCAGCACCATGGTCCACACATGGGCCCCAGCTTTTCATCTGCACTTGACGTTAACTTGTCTCATGCTTTCGGGAGGAGGCTTATTGTCCTGCTCTGCACATTGCTGCAGTACCGACAGGGTCTGGTTGGACAGCCTGCCATTTCCTCTCTTCCCGTGGATGGGATGGGTAAGGGAACTTGTTGCCCTCCAGGCCCTCTGCTCTATTTCTCTTGGGCTGACAGCATGTGTTCTGTGGCTCTAATCTTTTGCTGTCTGGGTTTTATCGCCCTATATGCAAATCTCAGGGCATGACATTTTGGGGGACAGATCTAAATATTAGCAAGTAGGTTCAAATGTTATCTATTCCAATAATCTCAATCTTTCTGTTTCTCTCTCTCTCTCTGAGTGTCTCTCTCTGTCTCTCTAAAAAAACAGAATCTGTTGGTGCACATCTGTTATTCCAACTCTGTAGGAGGTACAAATAGGAAATTTACAGGTCTTAAAGTCATACTGTTTATTACCCAAAAGGTGCAAAAAGGTCTTTTAGTGGGGCTGGGGTGGGGCTGGGGTGGCTCAAATGATAGGCCTGACTTGCAAGCATAAGGCTCTAAGGTAAACACCTCAGTCCACCTCCAACAAAAAAAGAAACTTGTGAAGTCCCAGTAGCTCACTTTTGTAATCTCAGCTATTCAGGAGGCTGAGACCCAGAGGATTGTGGTTTGAAGACAGCCCAGGCAAAAAAGAAGTCTATGAGATTTCATCTCTAGCCAAATAGCAAGATGCCAGGCATAAGTTGTTGAGCTGTAAGCAAGTAAGCAGAGCAAAATCTCAAGATTCTGAATTTGAGCCCCAGTACTGGCACAGAGAGAGAGAGGGGGGGGAGAGAAAGAGAGAGAGAGAGAGAGAGAAGGGAAGACAGGCAAGCAAGTAGTGAAAATTTTTCCCCACCCTTACTGCCATCTTTAGTTCCTCTCTGTAGAGGCAACCAGTGTTTAAGCATCTCTGCTTCCTTCCCAACACATTTCATGTGTACACAAGGGAATACATGCATACATATGCTCACACATTTTTCATTAGTAGCATGCTATATATTTTATTCAGTACTTTACCTTGTTTCACCATTTCTAGCTATAAAGTATTCATTGTGAATCTCTATAATTAACCAGTCTTAGACAGAAGGATATCAGATTGTCCCCAGTCTTTTGCAATAATAAAAAATTACATTGAGGGCCAATGTAGGGGCTCATGCCTATAATCTCAGCTACTCAAGATAAGGGAAGATGCTGGTTAGAAGTCAACCTAGGCAAAAAGTGAATGGGACCCCATCTCAATCAAAAAGCTGACTATAATGGTGTGCTTCTGTTTTCACAGCTGCATGGAAGGTGTAAATAGGAGGTTCACAATCCAGATAAACATAGACAAAAACAGGACATTCTATTTAAGAAGACAAAAACAAACCTAAAACAAAAATGGCTGGAGGCATGGCTTACATGGCAGTGTCTGTTTGGTATGTACACAGCCCTAAGTTTAATACCACTACAGCCAAAAAAAAAAAAGAAAAAAGAAAAAAAAAAGATCTTTGGATCCTCAGATCTTGTATTTATTTCCCACAGGCTTAGCACTCCCAGGAGAGAGGCATGTGGTAATCATTTCTGTCATGCCAGGAACTGGATTTGGACTTCACACTAGTGGATCAGACACAGGTAGGTATGCCTTCCATGCCCCCTACTTTTGCTGTCAGGTACAGGGTTTACATGACCAATTCTGTTCACTAAATTAGGTGAATTTTTATACTCTTCGATCTCCTCCTTTGCTTACAACCTGGGATTTTTTTTTTAAACCAAAATTCTGTCATGGCAAGTAATGCTCCCAGTCTCAGATATCAAGTATAGAATTCCTTACATTCGTGCTGTAATCTGTAGAGCACCTTTGTATAATATCTTTTTATTTGTTTTGTTTTGTCCCCAGCCGTGCCGCCCCCCTCCCCTCCGCTCCTCCCAGCTGCTTTTGAGGCTTGAATTCTGGCCTGGGCTCTATCACTGAGCTTCTTTTGCTCAGGGCTAGTGCTCTACTACTTTGAGCCACAGCTCCACCTCTGGACTTTTGGTAGTTAATTGGAGATAAGAGTCTCACAGACTTTCCTGCCAAGGCTGGCTTTGAACTGCACTCCTCAGATCTCAGCCTCCCAAGTAGCTAGGATCACAGGTGGGAACCACTGGTGCCTGGCTTTCCTTCTTTCTTTTCTTCTGTTCTCTTTTCCTTCCTTCCTTTCTTCCTTTCTTTTTTTCTTTCTTTCCTTCCTTTCTTCCTTCTTTCTTTTTCCTTCCTTCCTTCCTTCTTTCTTTCTTTCTCTTTCTTTCCTTCTTTCTTTCTCTTTCTTTCCCTCCCTCCCTCCCTCCTTTCCTTCCTTCCTTCCTTCCTTTTTTTTTTCAGACCTGTTGAGGCTACTGGAACGTTTTCTGGATGAATTAACTGAGACTGTCTAGTTTGAGCCAAAACTTGAAACTTGCCTATCTACCTTTTCATCTACTGTGTTCCTTTTGCCATATATGACATCAAAGTCAGATTTCCATTTAGAAATTGGTGGAAGGTTGAAATGCTTTATTTTAATTTTTTGGCAGTGCTGGAATTTGAATTCAGAGCTTCAGGCTTGCTGTGCAAGGGCTCTACTCCTGAGCCATACCTCTAGTACAAAGTTAAAATTCCAGAAAATTCTCATCACGTATAGGATGAGGCTATTCAGACAAGAGGAATTATGGTTCCGTTTATCCACATTGATCCCTTGGGAGAGTGACAGTGCACAATTAGGGAGATATCAGATTTTTCTACCACCAGTAGCATGCTATAGGTTTTGTTCAACACCTTACTGTTTTTTTTCTTACCTTTTTAAATATTTCATTGAATTAATCTGTTCGGTTATCTTGGGACAAGGGCCAGGCTGGACGCCTCTGGCAAAGAAGCTTATGTCTAATGTAGCAGTCATGGCATGGGCTTGCAAGTGGGGCAACAGGAAGAGAAGAATAAAATATAGAAATGCAGAAAACCTACTGTTCATCAGGCTTCCCTAAATTCATTCGCAGGACTTAGGACAGATACTCACAGAGCTATAACAAGTCTGTGCTGGCTCATACAAGGTCTTGTGATACTCTACCTGGCAGATGGGAGAGATTCCCAGGGACAGGCAGGGGACTCAAGAGCAGGAAGGCCAGGGCTCAGGGGTAGGTCCTGGGACCCTCTCTGGGGACTCAGATCACAAAGCTCCATACTCGTCAGGATGGATTAGCTTCCTCAGCTTCTGGGCACAAATTTGTTGTGGTTTCACTACTTTTGTTTCACTTCTAGCATGCACTGATTCCACAGCAGTCATTTGTGCTGGAGAGAGCTGGTAAGGAGGTTGCAGAGAGTCCCAGTATTTGTAATTACTAGTGAGACAAGCAGAAACAGTCAGATAAGTTGATGTTAGGTGAAATAAACCCCAAGATAAGGATTCAAATGTTTTTTTTTTCTTTCTTGTGAGTGTTTCTAACATATTTATAAGATGATTTCTTTGTTGCTTTGTATGCCCCTCCCCCACGGTATAACCCCTGTTTTCACTGTATTTGATGTTGGTATAATTTGGGGAGGGGAAGGGAAAAAAACAAATGGTTTAACTAGGGATACAGGTGGACCCATTGCCACAATGAGATGTTCAAGACGTTATGTCGAAAAACGAACTTTACAACTTTGATGGGGGGGTGTGGTGGGGAGGGGTGGGCAGGGGGGGTGTGGTGGTGAGGAAGGGGGAAGTGGGGGTGCGGGGGGGGGAGATGGGAAGGGATGGGAAGGGGAAATAAAGGAGTAGGCAACAATCCTTGATAAGAAATGTACTCATGGGGCTGGGAAGGTGGCTCAGTGGTAGAGCACTTGCCTTGCATGCCTGAGGCCCTGGGTTCGATTCCTCAGCACCACATAAGCAAAAAGAAAAAAGCTGGAAGTAGCGCTGTGGCTCAAGTGGTAGAGCACTAACCTTGAGCTGAAGAGCTGAGGGACAGCGCCCAGGCCCAGAGTTCAGGCCCCACGACTGGACCCACCCCCCCAAAAAAAAAGAAAAGAAAATGTACTCATTACCTTGCCCATGTAATTGTAACCCCTCTGTATGATATTTTCACAATTTAAAAAAAAAAGAAGTAGATGCTATAAAGAAGAAGGAAACAGTAGCTAGCTCCTGCAGAAGAAAGCTGCACTCCAGGGGGTGCTGCCTAGATACCCTGGAGGAGAACTGGTGGCTGGGTTATCACAGGATCAGAGCTGAGGGAAGACAGCCATAAACAGGGGAAGAATGATCCCAGGTTTGGGACAGATAGCAGGTATGAAGAGCTTGAAATAGGAAAGGGCTGGCAAGAAACTGACAAGAGACTGTCACTGGAGGAAGAAAGGGATGCAAAGTAAGACTGGAAGCTGGCAGAGAAATTCCCACGGGGACTTGTTCTTGCTAAGAAGGTGGATTGTTATTCTTAGTGCATTAGCTATTAAAGTGTTTTGGTACAGAAGTGAAATGAGCTGATTTTAATATTTATAAGATCACTCTAAATAATGTGAGAATGGGTTTGAAGGATGTCATGGGAGTGAGTTGAGTAGTCATGCTGGGGTGAGGGAGAGGATCCAGAACTTTCCTGAAGGTGACCGTGGTAGGAATGGAAAGAAAGGCTGGCATTTGAGGGCCACTGAGCAGGATGGATGAGAGAGGAAAACAGAAGATTAGCTATATCTATCAGAGCTGGGAGAAAGAGGGTGAGTTTACTGAACACATTGAGTATGGTGGAAAGTTGGAAACATACCTGCTTGTGCAGAAAGGAGTTGGCAGAGCAGTTTGGACTCTGCTGTCCTCAGGATCACCTTCCTGCAAAGGTAGAAAGGGCCCGTATCTGGGAACTAGGTTCTCAGAGTGTCAACAAGTTACTACTTTACCTAATAAGGTGGGGGTTTCCATAGCTTGATTATGTATGTTGGAAAGCAGGTGCTGAAGTGCTGAAAGCCTAGTTTCCTTCTGGGAATCTAGGCACTAAGCAGAAGGGAACAACATGAACAGCTTCTCATCAAGACCTTGGGCCCTGAGTCCCTAGTAGGCCTCTTGGGCAGAGATGCCACACTTGTGCTGTTGGGTTTTTGTTGTTGTTGTTGTTTGTTTTTGGTCAGTTGTGGGGGCTTGAAATCAGGTCCTGGGCACTGTCCCTGAGCTCTTTTTGCTCAAGGCTAGCATTCTACCCCTTTGAACCACAGTGCCACTTCTGGTTTTCTGGTGGTTAATTGGAGATAAGAGTATCACAGACTTTCCTGCCTGAACCGGCTTTGAACTGTGATCCTCAGATCTCAGCCTCCTGAGTAGTTAGGATTACAGGCGTGAGCCACGGGCATCTGGCTTGTTGTCCTTTTGTGACTGTGGGAGAGTGAGGTCTGAATGGCCCTTTATGGGAGGAGGGTGGCATAAAGGAAGACTGCCTTGTCCTTTATGAGGGAGCCGCTTGTCCTTACTGCACTACTATAACAAATCCTACCCAGAGAAAAACTATATTCTAGAGTCCTTTTAGAGACTCTCTAAGTGATGAGGTGTTCCTGGGAGTTATTGCCACACCATCTCAAGATTTAAACTGAGGGAAAAGCAGAAATGCAGGGAGCAGATGAGATCAACCAGGAGAGGCGAGGTGGAACCTGGAGGAATGCCTAGGCTGAGAGATAATCAGTCGGACACAGCATAAGGAGGAGGGCCAAGACAGGCTATACGACTGAGGAATGTCTGCTGGATTTAGCACAAGGTCACTGACAGCTGGCAAGACAGTCCCTGTGGGCAGTTGCAAGAGCTGGCTCATTAGGGGTCCTGAGAGGGGAGACATTCTCTCAAGTGACCATGGGAGGAACAATGAGGCAGCAGAGGAGATTAGGGGAAATGTTCACCTAGTTTTAAAGATGGAAGAAAATGCCAATCATTTGCTTTCTCTGTATGATAAGTTCTATGTTAGACTTGGTAATGCAAATGAACATGAGCTACAGACTACAACTCACTCTGTGTATGATGTAGTAGCAAAGACCAAAAAGAACCCAGTATGCTGGGTACTTCAACAACAAAGTACACACCAACATGGGGGAATTTGACCTACTCTAGTTTATTTGTTTCTTTTTTTTTTCTTGATGATACTGAGATTCAAATGCCAAGAAGTCTTCCATTTTTGCATGACCCCAGCCCCTTTTGCTTTTGTTTTACTTTTTAAATTAAAATTAAATTAATTTATTTATTGTGTGGGTCCTGGGTTTGAACTCAGGGTCAGGATACTGTCCCTTACCTTTTTGCTCAAGGTTAACACTCTATCCCTTAAATCATAGCTCCACTTCTGGCTTTTTTTGCTGGTTCACTGGAGATAAAAGTTTCATGGACTTTCCTGCCCGGTCTGGCTTTGAATCTTGATCCTTAGATCTCAGCTCTTGAGAAACTACGATTATAGGTGTGAGGCACTGACATCAGGCTTCATGCTGCTTTTAGTTGATTTTGATTCTTAGTCCTCGTGTTTTGCCTAGGGTTGGCCTTTGACCATGATCTTCCCATCTCTATCTCCTGTGCAGCTGGAATTACAACCATGTTCCACAACTTCTAGCCTATCTTGGGGTTTTTATTTAAGGATGACATTAGCCTTTAATTAATTTAGAGACTCTGTAAGTGATGAGCCTTTAATGGGTCTTACAGACTAAGTAGAAGTGTATTGAAATGGGCACAGGAGGAAGGGAACAAGGAATATTCTGGGAGGAGGTAGGAACATATATGAATAACTGGAGGGTAAAAAAGCATATATTTTGTAGGGCTGTGGGGCAGAGTGAGGAGAGGTAGCTGTAAAAGGTCAGGGCTGAGGGGGTGGGGTAGTGCTAACTGTAATGGGAGATGTTGGGAGGGAGGGAGAGTAACATCCTCTGGGAGGAAGCGGTGCTTGATGGACTAAGGCCCTTGGGAAGGTGGGAGCTCTGGTATATAGAAGGGACTAGTTTTGACAATAGAAACAGAGGGGGAAATAGTAAAATTTAGAATGGATGGATGTATCGATAGGCAAGATGTTAGGCCTGGTAGCAAGAAATGGGCAGAGTTCTATGATGACTTTTATTTTCTTGTGGCTCAGGCACTTTGCTTTTTTTTTCACCCTACCCCGATTCATGAGATCTGGCACATTTATAGACTTAAGAAAACATAATTTGGCTTTTGGAAATACAACAAAAGGCAGAGAAGAGGGAGATACTCTTTTAGTATGTAGGTGAGGTGAGTGCTCTGAAATGGATTTTCCGTGAGAGATGAGGCCGGGCCTTGGTGAGCTCTGGGGTTCCAGCAGCATCTAGAAAGTTCACTGACGTTTGAAAATATAAAGGAAAGGGGTGACATTGATCAAGATGCATCTAACTCATAAATTGATACGTTGTCCAACTACTTAAAGGTAATAAAAGGAAATCTAGAGGGGAGAATGTGAATCTCACATTTGGTTGTACTCAGATCCACTGCCAGTCCCCATGATGAACAGCCTCTCACTTGTGGGGACCATGTAGGTAAGGAGAGTGGGTAATTTGGGAGAAAGATTGAGCTGGAATGGTAAGTCAATGGGTAAGGGTGTTAACAATATTAGCAAAGGTTAGGTGGAGGTGTGGTGTTGGGACATGGAGTCTAAATGCTTAGGGGAAGGACAGAAGCCGAAGAAAAAGTTAAGGCAGGTGGGGAAAATACTTATGTCAGGGACCTTGAGGACGAGGAAGGATGTTTATTAGGACCTACTGAAAAGATGGGAAGTTGTGGTCAGGGAGCAGCATTTTTGAATTTATGACTTCGAGGGGGAGAAGTTCTGAGTAATCAGCAAGTCAGGAAGTGGTCTTGGGAGGGGCCCCTTTGACCCTTGTCATCACTGGGACCCTCTCTTTGATCCAATATTCACATGGCTTCTCTCTCTCCTTTCAGCATCTGATGTATCTGCCTTCCTCTTTTCCCAATTTCTGGTCCAGCAAGAGGAGGAACTCACAGCATCTTTTCTTACTTCCGGAGAAATTTATTCCACATGTGTCTGATTCATTTGCGTTTACAGAAACTCAGAATCTCCAAATGTCCAAAAAATCCTTTCAACTTTTTTTTTTTTGCCCTTCCCTTTCTTAGAAGCAGGAAGTTGTGTTTGGCGGGGGACAAACTTGTTCAATATACTCCCGAGACTTACAAGATGTTTGGAATGAGGAACGGTAAGGTCTGAGGAAGGCGTGTTTGCTTTCTCCTTTCCTGGGGCAATTGTGCATTTGCCATGGGTAGTCTGAGCAGCCCATGGGGATGGAAGACTAGCTAGAATGTTCCTGTCCCTCCTTGCTGAGCCCAAGGCTGAGGGAAAGTATGTTCTAAGAGAGACAGGTGCCTGTTTTCCTTTCCACATTAGCTTTGTAGCCTGGGCCCTACTTATACATGGGGTAACATCTCTTCCCACCATGTGAGCAGTGGCTGTGAGGAGCCTCGTTATTCTGCTTTGTTGTGTGTTTCTGGGTTTTATAATTCTTCCTAATTCAAGTGTCAGAGAATCTCCCCATTGGAAGAAAAATAACGAGGCACGTTGTAATGGGGAACATCTATTTTGGTAAGGCTTCTAGGTCATTCTAAGGTGTTGGTCTAGGAAGCAGACAAGTGCCTGGCAGGGCCTGGAATCCCAATTAAGCCACTTAGTGCACTCATTCCTCCAATGTTTGGTGTCTGTATCCATTATCTTGTAGTTTTTAGCTTATTTTCTGCTCGTCCCCCCCTCCCCCACCGCTGAGGTTCCAGGGATGGATGGAACCCAGGACTTCACTCACACTAGGCACATGCTCTAGCACGGAGCTCTATTTATTCATTTATCTGTGTAATAAATACACAAATATGGTGTATTTATCTTACTGATGGCCCACAATAAGCCAACAGAAAGGTCAGCTCCATGGGTGACTTCTTTCTCTTTCATGTTCCATGTGAGGTTGCAAGCTGGGCAGAGGACCACAGATGGGAAAATGTGCTTTACTAGAGGTGCTCTTTCCTCATAAAGACATACTGACCTCCCACCACAGGCCACCACAGGAGAGCAGACTCCTGATCATCTTCCTCAAGGACACAGGCACCCTGGGTGGTGTGTGCTCAGGGTCTTGGAGGTGGCTGACAGTCTAGCCAGTGGTAGAGCTATGTGTGAGGATTACTAGGCACTGATGTACTTCCCTTATTTAGGGAATTCCTTCCCCAAATCCACCAAATCCTCTGGTCAGCTATTGGGGAATAAAAGGTAGGGAACAGGCTCTAGACAATTCACTTAGGGATGAAAAAGTTGGACACGAACCTTGATAACCTTGATGCTCATTACCAACTTTGAATATGTTGGAAGCTGCTCTGAGTATCCAGATTAATAACCAAGTTACCTGTATAGAGAGGGTGAAGGGATTTCCATTAGAAGGAATTACTACTAGTTTCCATCAGGAAGAATACTGGGCAATAACACAATCTCTTAGCGGAGGAAACCTAGCCTTTACTTCACTGGATGAAATGGGTGGTTGTGGTTGTGGGCTCCCTTTGCAGCTCTGTTTCCTGAGTCCCAGAGTTGCAGCTGTTGAATTTCCAGACACAAACAAGTATGTATTCTATGAGCCTTGCCGAGCCCACACAGCAAGGGAGGGCCAAGCTGGATTCCTTTCTGCTTTGCACATCAGTAGCTCTACTGCCAACTGAACTCCAGGGCAAATGCTGGGGCTAGTAATGATGCAGGCAGTTGGGATGGCACAGCTGGCTTGGCATGGATAGTTAATGGTGAAAGGCTTAGCCTTGATTATTTGGGGGACGATGAGAAATGGAAGGAACATCTATCAATCTCAACAAACTGGGGCACAGCAAGGAGAAATCTGCTTGTTTTACTTGTCAACAACATGCCTGCGTGTGCTTGCTTATGTTTAGGTAAGCCTGGCCTCCCACTCACTGCAGAGGCTAGGCAAATATGGAAAAGCCATTAACAACTCTATGTCAACTGTCATCATGTGGAGACCAACTAAGTGGGAGAACAGAAGCTGAATCCTATTGGCTTTACCTTGTGTCCCCCTCAACGTTCCATCTAGCATCCTATCTCTGCTAGGATGGATGTCCAGTAGAGATATCGCCACATTTTGAAAGAAACTTGAAGGAGGTAAAAGCAGGGTTTAGGTGTTTTCCGCCTATGACTATAATGTCATGTCTTCTTGTTCTCCATTTGTTCTCACCCATTTATGACCAAGGATTGAGTTTCCTGTGTGGAGACTGAACCAGAGAGGTCTTTGGAGCCACCAGAGAGATGAAGAGATAGGGAACAAAGGAGGTGAGGTTATCAGGGAGATTTTAGGTATCTGATGGAAAATCCCATTCTGTACTAATAGGGCTTACCGGGACTATTACACGTTTCTTGGACCAAAAGAGTTGTGAGATGTGGCAGGTGATAGGCTGGCTCTGAAGCTGTTGGGTTACCTAGACACAGGGCAAGAATATCTGGGATCCTAAGATCCCCAGATGTTAGGTTTAAATAAGGCAGGCCAGTGTGTAAGCGCAATGATGAGACAGCTTGCAAGTAGAATGGGATAATCCTTCTCGAGAATAATGAATCCAGAGACATTACATAATCTTCTGACCTCTGAACTGTAATTTCCTCTATCATAGGGCTTCTCCATGTGGGTCCCCAGACCAGCAGCTTCCACAGTTTCTGGGTACTTGTTAGAAATGTAGATTCTTGGATTTCCCTCTTATCCACTGGACCCAGAAATCTGGGCTTGATTAAGCACTTTTAGATGATGCTCCTGATGCACACTGAAGTTTGAGAAACACTGGTCTAGATAATTCAAATGATCAGTTCTCTGCATGAGGTCGATTTGGTAGGCTTGCTAGAACCCCAACAGTAGCTGTCTTATGGAGGTCTAGAGACCTCACAACTGCCCACGTGTGTTTGAGGTGAGTTAACTTAGTTTTAGCTTTTATATTTGGGCTTTGGGTACCATCCCTCCCCTTTTATTAAAAAAGGAATAATGAACCAGACTAGACCACTTCATTGGCACAAGATCACACTTTAGTTCAGAGACATATTTGCATAAATACTTGAAATGAATCCACCCCAGGAGGTGGCAGCCTGAGAACACGTGGCTTTCCACAACCCTGTGACAGACATTGTAGCCCGTTAGACAATGGATTTTAATACTGAAGACAGTCATGATCATTTCCAAAGACAGCTCCGGGAGCAGCTTGCTTTGCTATCTATTATTGACTCCTGGCCCCACATCTCTCATGAACTAAATATTTTTCCCCTTGTGAGGTAGATTATTTATCAGGGAAACCAAATAGAAAAGAACTTTTCTTTCCTTTTTCTTTTCTTTTTTTTTCATTTAACTTTACTAGTCCTTTGAAAATAGGCTGGCTCTGACATCTCCCTTTTGAGTCAATAAGTGCACTTTTACCTTTTAACCTATGCCCTCTACTTGAACCTGAGCAAGGTCCAGTCTGCTAGACAGTCAACGTTAGCATTTGTTATCCCCATCCCATCTTCTCTTCCCCTTTATGAACTCAGGCAGTACCCAAGGGCTGCTCAATGGGACACCTGGGTAAACCATGCCACCTTGATCCACGAGGCCACTCCAGAGGAGACCTTTGTCTATAACCCAGCACCTGAAGTTCATGAGCACAAGACTACCCCCCTGTGGGATCACAGGGGACACGGCTGGCTTTCACAGGGTTTGGCATCCTCAGGTTTCAAATCTTTGTCACAGGTGGTGGAGGCCTGCCCAGAGGAGTCCCTGCATTCCACAGTCCGCCTCTGCCAGCCAGCTCCGCATGTGACGGAGCACTCTGACCAGTCCCCCAGCACCCAGTGTGCATGGAGCAGCGGCTGGATGAAGTTGGTGGTTGCTCTCTCTTTGTTGTTCTGCTTGCCGAAGTCCGTGTCATTGGGAACAAAGAAGGTATATCTGACTTTGGGAGGGAAGACCTCACCAGGGACAGTCAGGAGTTGCACTGTCAGAGGTTCAGGCAGTGCCCGGAAGCTCTGAAGCCTCTCGAGGGTAGCAATGGAGCCACTATACTTTAGGATGGTCCCTTTCACCAAGATGTCCTGTTCTATGGCAGAGATAGCCAGATTGCCATTAAGCAGATACTGCCCATCAGCCGTCTTCAATGCCAGGTAGCTGCCATCGTTCCGGACCCCTGGGTGGCTTCGTTGTTTCACATCAATGTTTGTGGCACCAGCAGGGATGGTGACAATGTCATTGTATCCATAACTATGATAGGGACAGAGAGCCACTGTTAGAGCTGGGTAGTAGTTATCTAGCCTAGGTACCACAGTTGTCTGAGAGATAGAAGTAGGCAGGTCAGGTGCCTGGGGTGGGCAGACAAAAGCAACAAGCAAGTAATGAACAGATTGACACTCTGCTCCTGATAAAGACAGAACTGTCTTGAACATTGGGATTCCCAAGGGTTTCTGCTTTATCTGGCATTTCTATTGTACAAGTCTGGGTGGCTTTTAACAAGAGCACAGCCAGAAGAGCTCAGAGGGGAGTTAAAAAGCTGCATTGGTGCAGCCAAACTTAGCACTTCTTGGCTCAAATGAGATATCAAATATGTTAGTTCCCATGCACTGGTTCAAACTAGACTTGTCACCCTCCAGACCCAGAGCTCCAACGACATGGAAAATATGATCTCCTTACTCATTCCAGAACCACCCAGGATTGAAGTGTCACACTGCCTTTTTGAGACAAGCAGTATTGTGTCTGAATATGGACTCAGGGAAGGACTAGGAATTAAATCTTGACTTTTTGGAGCCACCTTCCAAGTGTTCCCAGATACCAGGAGCACTGAGCTTCTGATGTTTAAGGTCAGCTGGGCGCTGGTTACTCATGCCTGTAATTCTAGTTACTCTGGAGGCTGAGATCTGAGGATCATGGTTTGAAGTCAGCAGGGCAGAGAAAAGTCCCTGTGAGACTCTTATCTCCAATTAACCACTCAAAAACTGGAAGTGATGCTGTGGCTCAAGTGGTAGAGCACTAGCCTTGAGTACAAGGAGGCTCAGGGACAGTGCCCAGGCTCTGAGTTCAAGCCTCAAGCCTGGGGAAAAAAAGTTTCAGGTCCATTATAGGCATAGGGATTTGAATAGAATGGAAAAAGCTTAGTTCTTCGATCTCTGGTAGGAATCTGTATTACACAGGCTGGAGAAATAGTGAAGATGATAGAGGGAGACAATTGGTTGGGTTCTTTGTTATTCTTGTTGTATAATCAACAAAGGCTAGTTGTTAGTCTGGTCATAGGAAGGATGGAACCCAAGAGCAGCTGCTATTTTATTTGAGCTGGAGGCCATATGGATGGGACTGTATCAGCTCAGAGTCAATGAGCAGGAGCGCTCTCTCAAACAAGGCCTTTTTGCCAGTAGACAGCTCTTCCAGGCCTGTTATGGGAGGGACATCTCACTCTAAGCCCAGTGAACCTTGACCCTTCTGCAGGTGGATATTCAGAGAAGGAAGTACAAAGGAGTGGCCTCAGCAGTCTCATGAATCTGAGGACTAAGGACCTTTCTTCTCATGTCCAAGTGCCTACATTCATAGAGCTGCTAGTATTTTCCAAAGTGCTTCATTTCCATGCTCTACTTAATTCGTAAAATAAAAGGTGAATAAAACCAATATTGTTATACCTATGTTACAGATGAAGAAACTAAAAGCACAAAATGATTAAGTGACTCTTTAAGATGGCATTGAGAGTTCATGGTAACCAGAAAGAGAAACCAGAGTTTTTAAAGTACGAGACTATTGCTCATTTCCTGCCATTTCTTGTGCTTCCTGTAGAGTAAGGGCAAGTCAGGTTTTTTTTTTTTTTGTCACCCTGGAATCTAGTATAATATATACCTACGTTTTCCTGGTAGCTACATGAGCATCCAAACCTCCTCCCACTACTCCTCAGTTTGTCTTACTAGTATTCTACTTAAGGAAGCTTGCTCTGCCCTACCCTACATTCATTCACTCATTCATTCATTTCTTTCTTTTATATACTATATGTATAATATATATTATATATATTTATCTAATCTATATGCATATGTATGCACAAATATATATATATATATATATATAAAACATCTCAGTAATTTCAATGAACACTACTGGCCTATTAACAGGCAACTTTGGAGTCTTTTCAACTTTAGGCTCAAAGGATGTGAAATATATATATATATATATATATATATATATATATATATATATATATATATATATATATATATAAAAAAACAGCATCTAAATGGCAGGTGAGATATATATATATATATCTCACCTGCCATTTAGATGCTGGTCATATATATATATATATATATATATCTCACCTGCCATTTAGATGCTGGTCTTTTAGTCTTATCCAACTAGGTGCTAGACATATGGGCCTTGGATATTTTCATAGCCCTAGACAAACTGTTTACTGGCAAAGGTCCTGATTGTTCAGAGTAGTGCTTCTGCTGATTGACTCAGAGTTGAGACATCTCCATCCATGAGGCTGGCCTCCAGCTCTAATAAAAAAGCTGGTTCCCTAGGTTCTATCTTTCCTATGGCCAGATCCTGTGCAAAATGTACCACACATCCCACCCAGGAAATCCTTACAATGACTCTGAGATGGACATTGCTGCTATAGACAAACAGAGGTTCAGAACATTTATATAACTTCCACAATCTTCAGAATCATGAAGTAGCAGCCACAGTTCAAGCTGGGGATAACTAGAGTCCAAAGCCTTTATAATTCTTCAGTCTATTTATCATTACTGGAGAGACTTACCTGGTGGGGGTGAATGAACCGGAGACCTTTCTGCATGAGGTGCCTTTGCCCCCACACACTCCACATTTATCTACCTTCCTAGGGGAGTCCACCACATGGTCACAGCCAGCCTTGGCACACTGGCCTTTGATACAGATGGACAGGGTCTCAGGGCCACACAGAGTGCCATCGATCACCTGGGGAAGTAAAGGTATGAGAGGGTTTGTGGAGGACAGAAGCAACCGACAGGGAAGGTGGCCACAGGCTGCCTTCCTCTCCTTTCGGATCTGTGGCCAGGGGATTCTTACCTTGGCTTCAAACACTTTGAATTCACTCCTCCCCCGGGCTCGGCAGAACAACTTGCAGCGGTCTCGAGGAGACACCCCTGAATATTTAGGGACCCACTGCAAGGGATTTCCATCTAGGTCAGTGTAGTTGTAGGCATTATATTTTTCACACTGCTGCTCCCTGAAGCTTTTTCCTAAAAGAGTGAGAAATAGCATGGAGGTAACTCATTGCTAAAGCAGGAAAGCCATAGCTTGAGAAATTCTTGGACCTAGAGCCAAGACCCAGTGTCTTTTGACCCCAACATTTCTAGACTCATCTGGGTACATGTGCTAGTATGCTGGGATTTACTCTACCTAAGCAAATGATAGCACTGCTTATACCTGTACTGCCTCAGGCCTTTGGCATCTCCTGATTCAATTCCCTGTCTTGTCTAGGGTTTTCCCTTCTCTAAGCAACTTGCTAGCCCAGGATCTGTGCCTTATAGATTAAGCCCAAATTGCGGTGTGAAAGGTTGAAAGACTGCGAGATTCTTGAGGACAGGGACCATCCTTTGTGCATGTTTTATGTCCTTTATAGCATCTATTCTAGATACACAGAGGTCCTAATTAATACTTGATGGAAAAGGCAGATCTTGATGTAGCTGAAATCATGGAATCACTTGTCATCCATGCTTACCTTGTGCCTTTATATCATCTGTCTTCCTTTCCCTGGAGTGTCTCAGCCTGTATGACTGGCAAACTCACAATTCCAAAGCAAAGTTTCTAGAGCTTCATGCCATTGCTGATCCTTCCTGTCATGCAAAACTGCAGAGCTACAGTTTTCCCTATTAGACCTCAACCCAATGCCAGGCCATCTTGGCACTTGGATGAATTTTTCCTAAAGCTTTGCTTGTCATTTCATACTGCCAATCTTTTCTTGAGCTGCCCGAAGGGGAGCTGGATGGAATGGTAGTGGTGGTAAAACAACAACAAAACCAAAAAAATACCCTTCTAATGATTTTATTTTGTAAGTTTGCTACCGGCCCTTATCATCTTTATATTAATGTGTTGCTTTCTAGCTTGTCCTAGGGGACAGGACAAGGTGAGATAAAAGTGACACTTTCCTGGAAGTTTCTGTTGCCGGCGCCCAGGGGAAGAAGGGCAACTCTTCTTGGAAGGAATGTGCTTAGGAATCAGACTCAGAAGTTCTCCCTTCCCCCTGGGCCAAATGTTGGCTAGAAAGACCTTGGAGGTTTGGCGCTGACAGTAGCTTTGGAAAACACTTCCCCTCTGCACACAGACAAGGGTTCAGATGCCTCTGAGGGGATTACTATCTGCAGAGGTCCCTTCCCAGTAGGTTTGGTTGGAAGTGACATGCTGTGACTCCACATCTCTAAGGACTAGGCTAATCTCTTTATATGTGAGTGCTGCCCTGGGTCCTTGCAGTGCTCATTTAAGTTTGGATCAGAGGCATCTCAGGAGACCCACCCTTCTCCTCTATGGATCTGTTGAAACAAATAACAGCTGCTCTGGCAGGTGTGGCCTTAAGTGGTGATTACCATCATAGGGACATTCCTCGGTGTGGCAGGACTGGTACTTGGCTCTCCGACCCAGGCAGTATCTTCCTCCATTCTGAGGCTCGGGGTTGTTGCATTCGCGGTGTGAAAACTGGACTCCTCCTCCACAGGTCCGAGAACATTCTCCCCAGGGTCCCCACAGGCCCCAGCCTCCGTCTACCACAGCCTGAAACACATAATGGCACTCAGGAGTGAAGGGGAGGGGGCTTCAGTTGTTTGTGTCACCCGGTGCCTGAGGGCCTGGCTTCCTTCTCTAGTTACTCTTATCGAGGGACACAGAGTTCACCTAATCAGATGTATAATGATGATGTATTCTGCTTGGCAGTAGCTCTGTGAGCAATGAGGCTCTGTTGGGCTCCTTCACTGCTGACTGCCTGATATTTAAAGTAGTGCCTGGACCTAGTCAGATGCTCAATAGGCAATCTGCTCCATGAATGAGTCTCTAATGAGAATAAGGTTGTGTTGAATGCAGTGATTCTCCATTGGGAGCATATTCTGTCCTCCACGGGACATTTGGCAATGTTTGGTGAGACTGTGATTGTCTTAGCTTGGGAGGGTCTATACTACCCGTATCTACTATGTAGAGATCATGAATGATGTTAAATATTCAAGAGTGCACAGGCCCTCAATAAAGTCTTTTTCTAGTTCTCCACACCCCCAAGTCACTAGTGCCAATGTCTAGAAACCTTGTTCTAAAAATCACCAAGAGGTGCCGGACGCTGGTGCTCACACCTGTAATTCTAGCTACTCAGGAGGCTGAGATCTGAGGATCATGGTTCATAGTCAGCCCAGGCAAGAAACTCTGTGAGGCTTTTATCTCCAGTTAATCACCAGAAAACTGGAAGTGGCACTGTTGGTCAAGGTAGCAGAGCATGAGTCTTGAGCACAGAGCTCAAGGACAGTGCCCAGGCCCTGCCTGATTTCAAGCCCCATGACTGACAAAAAAATCACCAAGAAGTGTTGCCCAGTGGCTACCAACTCTTGGTTTTATGGCTAGAATAGTGCTGGGACATAAACAGAAACTCTTTAAAATTTACAATTGACTTAAGAGAATAAAGCTTTTCCTTTGCTTGCTTTATTGAGAAGGGTTCAAGATGAACTTCAAAAATTATAAAAGCAACATTCATTCATATAAAAATAAAAATTATGGAAGAGTATTAAGAAAAACAAAGTAATGCTTTTCAAATATCATTTTCAAATATCATTTAAAAATCATTGCTAGAATATAATCATAAAGAGGTACAGCTTTCTCCTTTTACCAAGCAATGATTCTGTATACAAAAATTATGTCCTTCCTTTTTGCCCCTTAAATATACCCAAGAAGCCAGGTGCCATTGGCTCACATCTGTAATCCTAGCTACTCAGAAGGCTGAGATCTAAAGGTTATGGTTCAGAGCCAGCCCAGGCAGCACATTTAGGAGACTTTCATTTTCAATTAACCCCCAAAAAGCTGGGAATGGAGCAGTGACTCAAGTGGTAGAGTGCTAGCCTTAATAGCCTTGAATGAAAAAGCTGAGGGACAGTGCTCAGGCCCTCAGTTCAAGCCCCGGTACTAGCACACACACACAAAAGATGAAACACCATTATCTCATGATCAACCCATGTTCATCTCAGCTAGCTTGGTTTTGTGACTCCTAAGTGAATGACTGGATGGACCTTTGTTTTTGCTCCTGCATTGAGAGAAGAGAATGAATGATGAGATTTGGAATTGGCTGAGCAGGAATCTACGAATCCTGTGCCAGTTCAACTTAGGACGTTCCTGAGGCTCAATGTAAAAGACACACCACCAAGACCAGCTTTATGAAGCATGATTCAGTGCTGGGCAGAGAACAGGCTGTGGAACTCAGTGGATGCTATTTCATTCCAGTGGCTTTGTGACTTGCAACAAGAGAAATGTGATCAGCCTTGAAGTTTGCACATATTAAGAACAAGGCAAAGGAGTGAGTCACTTAAAAACTCGTGCTGGCATTACCTTGGATTTTCGTGCAAGTTTCCTCTGTACTGGGCCAAGTTTTTTCTGCCTGGACAGAGGCAGCTCTGATGACTTCCCTCTTCCTCCTCTTGGAGTAGTCTGGGATTCCTACAATTACTCTCATCCCCTGATCTCTAATTAGGAATTCATTGCAGATGTAGGTAGGTTATGAATATTCCTCACTCAATCCTTGGTGAAATGTTCTGATCCTATGTTACTCTATTAATAGAGGAATTCATAAAGGTTCCTATTTATTGCTTACTCTCTGGTCTTCAGACTTATTAGTTTGTGAAAGCCTTCAGTCAGCTCCAAATAAGTTCAAAAAGAGAGTTGCAGCAAGGTGCCAGTGGCTCATGTCTGTAATCCTAGCTACTCAGGAGGCTGAGATCTGAGGATGGGGTTCAAAGCCAGCCTAGGCAGAAAAGTCCCCATGAGACTCTTATCTCCAATTAACCACTCAAAAACCAGAAGTGGAACTGTGGCTCAAAGTGGTAGAGTGCTAGCCTTGAGCAAAACTCTCAGGGACAGCGCCCAGGCCCTGAGTCCAAGCCCCACAACTGACCCTCCCCCCAGTAAAAAAGAGTTACAGAAGCACTTGGAGCAATAGCAGTATCCCATTGTCTGAGTATAGCTGTACTATACTGTGTGGTTTGGCTTGTTTGTTAAAAGATGAATGTAAGCCAGGAACAGGTGACTCATATTAGCTACTCAGGAGGCTGAAATCTAAGGATTGCAGTCCAAAGCCAGTCTAGGCAGTTAAATCCCTCCAATTCTTATCTCCAGTTAGCTCCAGCAAAGAAGCCACAAGTAGAGGTATGGTTCAAGCGGCAAAGGGCCAGTCATGAGCAAAAAGCTAAGGGAGAACACAAGGCCCTGAGTTTACACACACCAGTACCCACACACACACACACACACACACACACACACACACACACACACGTAAATAAACTTAGAAGTCACATGTTACAATATGACTTAGACCTGGACTGAGCCCTCTTCTTCCTTTTTCTGTTTCCCTCTCTTCCTCTTCTCTGTCTTCCACCTTCCTCACCTTGGGCTTTTTTACTTCCTCCTTGGGCAGACAGCTGCCATCTAAGCAGAGGTGCTCAGGTCCGCAGGGTGTGCCATCAGCCCATGGCAGGCTGCCATTCTTCGTGTGGCAAAGGGGCTCATCACTCTCTGTGTGGCACCAGAGTTGGGCGCAGATGTCCTGTGGAGGGGTGTTGGGGCAATGGCGGAAACCAGGCCCAAACATCTGCTTACACTGTTGATCCAGTGCATATAGACCCTTGCTGCCCGGTAGGTCTGTAGGAAGGGGCAGAACTGAGGTGGGAGCATCCAGGAGACAGTCCCCTAAGAATGGAGAAGCAGAGGAATAAAAACAAGAAACAGGAACTTCCTATAGCTCTCTATAGCCTTCCACGTTTTGCTCCAGTTCCATAGGACAGGATGTGTGTGCGTGTGTGTGTGCTGGTAGTTGGGCTTAAGCTCAGAGCCTGGGTACCGTCCCTTAGCTTTTTTGCTCAAAGCTGGTGCTCTACCATTTGAGCTACAGGTCTACTTCTGGCTTTTAGAAAGTATATAATTTTATTGTTGTTATTAAGATGTTGTATTAGAGGGGTTACCATTTCATGACAATGTCATTCCTCCCTTTACTAACCCCCAGTTTCAGTTGGCTTTTTGCTATATAATTAGAATTAAAAGTCTCACTGTAGGGGTGGAAAAAAAATAAAAATAGAAATCTCACAGACTTTCCTTCCTGGGCTGGTTTTGAACTGTAATCCTCAAATCTCGGCCTCCTGAGTAGCTAGGATTATAGACATGATTACCAGTGCCTGGCTAAGAAATAATTTAAGATATAGACATCATGACTTCCTTGATCTCAGTCTAAACCCTTGATCTCAGTCTAAGCACCCGATCAGCATCTGAGATAAGTATTTCATTTTTGACTAATAATAGCAATCATTTCCTCTCAACTGACTTTACTTTTCTGCACAGAACATCTAGGGTACAATCCCTGTGACCTTCAGTGTGTACCAAAAGAACACCAGCTCATCACAATCTCATCACAATATAAATTTGGAGGATGTAAATTTACAATTAAAAATCATGCAGATAAAGCCTAAGTATTTTCATCGCTCATGTCTCTGTTCCTTCAACAAGAAGAATCTATCACTTCACTGTGCAGCAGCTCAACTGCCTTAACCAGGCATCCCCAGCCCCCACCCTGCTCACATGGCCTGCTCAGTGCCTCTTTGCTATTTCTGAGTTACCATGGGCCCATCACTCTAGCCTGGAACATTCTCTTCTCTCCCCAAACACGACATTCTTCCATTCTGTTAAGCTCTGTTCAAACTCACCTCTTCCAGACAACCTTCTCGGACTAATTCCACCTGCTTTGTGATGAATAAATCTAAATGAGCCCAGAGCAGATGGGGCACAGACGGGTACTGTGGGGTGGATGTTTGGAATGCCTTTCTAGAATGACATGTCTCTGAAGTCTTTCCCCACCCTAAGCTGTGTGAGAAAGCACAGCTGTAGGGAGTCCCCTGATTAGAGCAGGTGCCAGTAGCCACTGAGGAGGCCCCATGGGCAGCTGGCTGGGGAGAAGCAGGGAGGGACAGAGCGGGGCCTACCGTGGCCATCATCCAGGAGTTCTGTGAGGTACATGGCACTGCAGGGAGACCAGGGTAGTGTCTGATTCAGGTGGACGAAGAGCGGTGCCATCATGTGGTGCTTACTCATGGGCCCAAAGAGCCTTGCACAGGGCTTAGAGTCGTCGTGGGGCATGCTGAGAACGTGCCCTGTGAAGAAGAGACCTGGTTGACCTCTGCCCCCTCCGGCCACCTGTCCTGCCCTAATGCTACTTACAGGACCAATAGTGGTATGGCCTACGCAGTGCCTGCCCAGTCACCAGCTCTGGGGTACAGACACCTTGACTCACTGAGGCTTTTGTTTCTGGCTTCATCTTGGGTTTTTCTCTTCCAGGAAGGTTTCTCAGGAGACAGAGGAACATCAACTCACATCTCTACTATTTACTGTCTAATATGGTACTCTCTTCACAGTCCATCTCTCCTAGATCCTTACTGCTAGGCTTGTACAACATCATGCTACAGAAGTACTCTGCAGTACCATACCACTGGCCAGGGCAGTACTTTGGTATTTTGTTCGTGTGCTCAGGGAAGTACAGTTAGCAATACCAAGTACAGTATTTGCATGTAACTGCTCAGTCAAGCCTATGAGCAGATAATAGCTAAGTGTGACCTCTCTTTCTCCCCACTACCTCTTTTTAGGCTTAGGCCAGTTTGGACCTGGAAGATGCAGCTAGTTTCCTTTGAGGTCATGAAACAGGCTTTGGCATGGCAAATCTTACCTAGCTCGTGGGCCAGTGTGTAGGCTGCCTGGAGCCCTTCGTCCTTGATCACAGAGCAGCTCTTGCTGGGGTCACAGATGGTGCCGATGTCCGCCACACCCAGTGTGTCACACTGCCCCTCCTTCCCACAGAAGTTCTGGTTGGTAGAGAGAAAACACCATTTTGAGGACCAACATCAGGATGAGAAGGAGATGGCATCTCATACACGCCACAGAATCTTCTGTGAGACTTCAACTGCTGGACTGTGCTTACTGAGTTTCTCTTTTCTGTTTTTGTGCCAGTACTGTGGCTTGAACTCAGGGCCAGAGCACTCTCCTTTAGCTTTTTAACTCAAGGCTAGCACTCTGTCACTTGAGTCACACCTTCTACTTCTGGCTTTTTGCTGGTTAATTGAATATAAGAGCCTCGCCGACTTTTCTGCTCAGGCTGGCTTTGAACCAACGTTCTCAGATCTCAGCATCCTGAGTAGCCAAGATGATAGATATGAGCCACTGTTTCCCCCTCCCCTCAGCCCCTCTTCCCTGCTCCCCAGGTTACTGAACTTTCAAAAACTTTTAAGAAGACATTGGAAGCGGCAGTGGGTTCACATCTGGATGCATCATCTAGTGTTTTTGCAAGGCTAGGGCTTTCTATCTTGGTTATTTTCAAGATAGTTCATTCATTCTGTGTCTTTGTTATGTTGAAACTGACCCATGAAATATACTCTTGTTAAAATAACACACACACACACACACACACACACCCCTGTCCGGAGAGATTTGGGAGTTGGGAGTGACAAAAAAAAAATCTTCCTCTGACTTCCTACAGGCTGCTTATGCTCCTCATCTGACCTCAGTGTCCTGACCAGGACTTTGTAATGCACAACCCCACCCATAGTGGGATTGACTCTGGGCTCTGTCACTGTGTGGCTTCCTGTGCCTCAGTTGTAAAGTAGAAATCTTATCATACTTCCCTGTGGGGCTGTTGTTGCCTGTGAGACTCAGAGGGTGGACAGGGCCTGGGCTGCATTACTCTATGCCCTTGCCTTCAGGAAGTTGTCGGGTTAAATTGCACCAGAGAGGTGGGACATCCTCTTGCAGTGGAAGAAACTCCAGGAATCCCCTGGTTGTCTGTCCCTTTAACAGTGACTGGAGACAGAACCCATCTCCCACTTCCAGCTCCCTGTTCTTTCACTGGACGGTTCAAGCCGTTTCCTTTCATTATGACTTCAGCAGACAGCTGGTCACAAACTTTTGGAAAAGAGCCCTTATGAGATTCTTCCCCTTCCCTTACAAATACTTCACACTTGTCCTCCCACATGACCTCCTCCTCCTCATTCCAGCTGAGGCCAGCAGGGAGACAGTTCCCATGTTTGGGCAGGCTCGTGGCCTTCCCTTTGAGCTACTTATTCTGTCTCCTCTTTCTGGCTTTAGCAACCCGCTCACACACCTGTCTGGTGAGCAGGATGGCTGTGTCAAAGTGCTCTGGGTGGCGGTCACTGGGTTTGTTGAAGTGTCGCTGCCAGCTGCAGAAGTTACGCAATGTAAGCCCACCATTGTCTGACACCTCTGGGCCCTGTTTCTCATCTTCCACAATCAGTACTTTGACCACCATGAGGTTGATGGAGTTCCTGATGCTGGGGTGCTTGTAGATGTGGGCTGCCATGGACATCAGGGTGAGGACGTGGTTCTGTTTGGAGGAAGAACAAAGCAGTCAATTTCAGGGTCCTGGACTGTCCACTGTCAACATCTATTCTTCTGAGGCATTTACTTTGTTCACATCAGGCTCCAGACTGAGCATTAGCTCTAAAGCATCTCACCAAGGTCTCATAAAACCTCTCGGGGCTGGGGGTGGGGGGTGGGTGGTGGTGGGGCGGCTGGGAAGGTGGCTCAGTGGTAGAGCACTTGCCTTGCATGCCTGAGGCCCTGGGTTCAATTCCTCAGCACCACATAAGCAAAAAGAAAAAAGCCGGAAGTGGCGCTGAGGCTCAAGTGGTAGAGCGCTAGCCTTGAGCTGAAGAGCTGAGGG
>NW_012267226.1:2793509-2801707 GCF_000151885.1 Dipodomys ordii
GGCTCAAGTGGTAGAGCGCTAGCCTTGAGCTGAAGAGCTGAGGGACAGAGCCCAGGCCCAGAGTTCAGGCCCCATGACCGGACCCCCCCCCAACAAACAAACAAACAAACAAAAAGCCTCTCAGGGGCTTGATATTATTTCCCTTCATTTCCCAGAGAAGAAACCCAAAGCTCACCAACTGGCCCAGGATCACAAAGCTAAAGAGTATATTGTGAGCATTGGAACCCAGATCTGGCTGCCTGTAAAGCTTGTATATTTGACATCCAGACCAGCTACACGTGGCTAACTGAATTCTAATTAATTCAAATCCAAAAGAATTAGAATAGACAATGTTTCCACCACACTGGCCACCAATAGCCATATATGGCTTGTGGCTACTATATTGGATCCAGACAAAAGTTCTTTTGGGCTACATGGGTTAGTTCTGCCTTAATTGGACACCATTTGTCTTCCTGCTCACCACCCCTTCCTTGCCCAACCTGAACCCAGAAGTAGTGTTCTGAATGCTTCAGGCTAGAAGAGTATTCTTTTAGAGTCTTTCCTGCTCCTGATATGTCTGCTGGGGTAGCTGTTATTTTTTCAGCATGGGAACTGTTAACCCTGAAAATTTCACATATGATTTCACTCATAATCATTCTTAGCAATAGCTATTCTGTACCAGCTACTGGCCATATTTGACACATCATTAAATTCTTGCAATAACCCTATGAAGCAGGCATTGCACTCCCTGTTTCATCAAGGAGGAACTGGAGGGTCATGCAAGTTCAGTAACTGGTCAAACATCATACTGTTCTTAAAGCCAGGATGCCAGGCCAAGTGTCTACTTGAGGTCTGCATTCTTCTCATCAGCTCCTCCAAAGTTTGGTTTCCCGGATAGCCCCAAAGGGTTTAATTCCCTTCTGCCTGGGGCTTGGGAGTATAACAGGTCTAATAAGATCCATATGCTTATGGTCTCACCTGCTTTTAGTTCGATCCAGGCCTGCTAAAGGAGCCTACATCACTGTTTGGCCTCTGTCCTTTTCTTAGGCTGCCAACTGCTCCCCTGACAGATTCCAAGGCCTTGACGGGAGGCCAGATGGGAGCTCACACTCCTGCCTTGGGTCCTCATGAAACTGCCTTCTTGGATTCTTTTACAGAGGCAAACACAAAGGAGCAGACACAGGCTAGCCTTGAGCCTACAACATGGCTAGCTGAGCTGCTGTTTATTCCCTTCTGCCTCTGCTCCCTGGGGTACCACCTCCTTAGGCTTCTGTCTTCCTGTAGTCTGGAAGGTGGGAGTGGAAGGAAAGGAAAGGCTGGGGGTGGGGGACATTCCACTGGAGGAGGCCCTGTGTGGGAGTTCCAGATGAGTTCCATTATTTGTGAATGGGACCCGTTTGTTTATCTCTAAGGCAATAAGCCAGGTATTTTGTTAGTCTTATAAACAGGAGTTGTAGGGTTACTAAGCGCAGGTTACTCGGTACATCATGAACTCCAGCCATGTTTAGGTTGATGTAAACCTCTTATCAGCACAGCTGAAACCTGGCATTTGCTCCTAGAGTTGGATTCCTGAGAGGAACAAAAGCAATCCCATCATTATGCAACTAGGGGTGAGCCCTGAGGAACAGTAGCTTGGGAGGCAAATTCCTGGCTAGGATTTAAAAAAAAAAAAAAAACTGTTTCCATAGGCTAGAGTCTTCTGGTCTGTCTAGGAAGGGCTAGGTCTGACATCCCCTGGCTTATCTGTGAGCCTACAAGCTGAACAACCAACCCTATTCTCACAGGACTTGACTTTTTCCTGTTGAGGCCCAATTCCACAATCTGAAAATTGGGATGAATGAAGTCTTTTCAAAGACTATATGAAACCAAAAGATGCCAGTGAAGACTTGAGGTTGAGAATGGTCTATGGGCCCACATTAACCAGGTTAGACTGAGGCTGAGTGACAGACCAGGTGATAGTCACTCAGGGGAAAGCAAAGAGAACTGGTATAAATTGCTACATAAAAGCCAGACTGAGATAGCCTAACCTTAGGAGTTTCCAGTACTAAGGCTGCCTCCAGCCACAGTTTAGGGAACTCAAATGATTATCTCTAGATCTTGCACAGCCATCAGGCTAAGCTGGCCACACAGGCATTTTGCTTAAAGGTGATTATTAGACATGAAGACATCTGATTTTTTTCTTGGCCACCAACTATCTCAGGAGATAATTTGTGTCATGAGAGCTACCAGCATTCTGTGGTCCCATGTTGTTTTCAGCACCTCACTACAGTTGATCTCCCTTATTTCTAGTAGTCTTGATCAGAAGCTCTCCTATCTTCACCCTCTCCTGCTCCTAGTTAGCTCTTCTGAAAGATAGAAATATAGGAGTGATGCGCAGTTCCCCAGTGGGAGGACCAGGAACTATGCCAGCTTGTGAACTTGAGTCTTCTAAACCCTGACTTCTCTACCCATTCCCTGGGCTTGCAGTCATCCAGACAGTAGGTCAGGAGCTAGGTAAGGAAAAGGTCAGATGGCTTGCTCCACCATTTGGTACCTGTTTTTTTTACTTCTCTACTCACTATACAAGCACAGATTCTCCAGAATGTGAATGGAACCCCAACACCATAGGCAACCCCTAAAAACATTAGTTTTGGTGGGAACCCAGTATCTGCACCACCAAGGGTGATCAAGAAACCCTGCTTTTGGGATCTCAAGTCCTTAACTTTCATTAGGAAAAGGTGGCATTTTCTTTAGGGGATCTCTTCCTATGTTGGTATACCCTGGAATAGAGAAACAGGCCCAGCAAGCTGGCAGCAGGTAGCCCTTTGATTATTTGAGCTATGAACAAGAATTCCCTCCAAGGTACTCCTGCTGCTCCTATGTTACCCAAAGTCTATCTTGGGAAATCTTGGGAGGCCAAGCCTAGGCCAAGCACATTTCCAGAGGCTTCACCCTAGCCAGAAGGCAATGAGTCAAGCTCTGGGTGCCCCGACTCTTTTTGGAATTGCTTTAGATCTTGGGACAGTGACAGGAAGAAGTTGGAGCCAGAAGCAAAGGAACAAGTCAGAAGTGAGAGGAGGAAAGAGCCAGAGCGACTAGGCAATAGTTTACCTTGCCTGGTTCTCCACACAACAAAGAGCAATACCACCTCTCCGATGCACACACATATAAAACTACAAGAAGTCAGCCTTAAACATTTGAAACAGGGAAAAATTAAAAAGAAGGTCTTGCCAGGCCCCAGTGGCTCACATCTGTAATCCCAGCTACTCAGGAAGCTGCGATCTGAGGATCGTGATCTGAAGCCAGCCCAGGCAGAAAAGTCCCCATGAGACTTTTATTTCCAATTAACCACTCAAAAACCAGAAGTGGAGCTGTGGCTCAAAGTGGTAGAGTGCTAGTCTTGAGCAAAAGAGCTTAGAGATAGCACCCAAGCCCCAAGTTCAAGCCCCACAACCACCACCACCAAAAAGTTCTCTCAGCTAAATAGGATGGCAAGGCTAAAAAGCAATAGCTGACATTTCAGTTTGGCCACATAAAACCCATCCATTCTAACAAATGGGTTACCAAAGGTAAATGCAGTGAAAAGCTGCTTACTCTGTACCAGGCACTAAGTCAGATGCTTTCCATACTCTGCTTAAATCTTCAACACAATGCTTGAACATGAGTGTAAATTCTATTTTGCTGGTGAAGAAGCTGAGGTACAAAGAGATAGGTAACCCCCCCCTCTCTCTTTCGCCTGTTTCACTTCAAAGTCTATGTTTCTGGTCATCACGCTATCTCCCATCTTTGTTGCTACATCTGTGAAGTTGAGCCAAAACAAACCCAAAGCATGCAAGCAAGGCTGCCCCTGGCATTGTCTATGCCCCTGGCATTCTACCTCTGGATGTTTGGATGTTTTCTTTGGGAATACTCAACGTCTTTGGTCATACTGACTGTGGGAGACACAAAGGATGGGAAAGCCTCATTCATTTGCTTGTAAGATGAGCAGAACAAATGTACATGTAACCTTGTCTTTTACCACAACTATACAACTAGCGAGGCCTATATCTGTTTATCATCCGAACCAGGACACTCTTGGCCTTGAAAAATGACCATTAATAATTATGCTGCAATAGTCATGAACTGGGACAATACTGGAAGCACCAGCCTATGAGATCACTGTAGTCATAAAGTATGTAAATGATATTTATCCCGGAGGACAGAGGTAAGAAGGAAATGAAATGGCTGTGATAGCTGTTCCCTGAAATGAGCCCCCAGGAGCCTGACATCTGGGAATGCTCCATTCTGCTTTGGGGAAGATGAGCTCCACTCCTTGACTCTCTGTGGTAAGAAGATTAAAAGCTCTGCTTACTTCCGAGATATCGGGAAGAAACCAAACCTGGGGAACTGTTCAGCCTGACATTCTGTCCTGCGCCAGGTTCACTTAGAGGACGATTAGCAGAAGCAAGATGTAGACAGAGTTGATAGACTCTTCCAAGGTGGTCCCTCCTTTCAGAAAAGCCCCCTTTGTCTGAACTCCTTCACTGTGACACCAGATAAGAAGGTAGAAGGCAGAGGCCTCTTTTGTCAAGGGATTAAGTGAACTCAATTGTATAGAGTTCTGGAAAACTTCACTGTTACTTAGCAGTGACACCAGCCTCAAGCATAGCTAATTCTTTCTTGCAGCTTTGAAGGCAAAGATAGTTTCTTCCAAGAATAGGGCTTCACACTTTGGTTGGGCAGTTTGGATATGCCCACATAGGACCTATCCCACAACATAGACAAATGCAAGAGATCCTTTGCACAGATCCTCCCTGTGCAAAGATACAGCATGGTACAATAGCAAAGAATGTTGGACTCAGTGTTGGGTTGCAAGTACAGCCCATCACTTACTTAGCTGGGGAAGCCACGTGTGTTTTCCCTCTGCTTCCCTCTCAGGCATTTCCATTGATTTCATGCGAGTAAACCTATTCTGTGCATTGAACATTCTCAGAGAATGTCTGCGCCTTCCAGCAGATGGGATCATCATGAAGCCATCTCACAGATAGTTACCTGGTCCAGGTGACTTGCTACTTCTTAGATGGTTAGTCTCTTATTGTTATCATTACCTCCTTCCCGGATTAGTTTAAGATACCCCAGAGTACCTTCCATCTGTGTGAATGAAATCCCCAGGAGACTCTTTGCAAGTTACATGGAAGGAGCTGGCCAGATCTTGGGGCACCAGGATTTGATTGTCACTCTTTTCTCTGTTGAACTCATGGACCCATTTTAGGGAGCCCAGGGGACTGGAGCTGAGAATCTCAGTGGCTGGTCCGAGGGCCAGTGAATAATCATAGAAATAGCTGTGCCTCAGCTGCTCCTTTATCCAACTAGGAATAAACAGGGGTGAAGATGGGCTGGGACAAAATGAGACCAAAGGGGAGGAATTCAAAATGGTCCAGTTGAGTGAAGAGTAGACCTTCTGGGGAAAGAACAGAGGCATCTCATATGTCTGGTACCTGTTCTGATGTCCTCTCTTTCCAAGTTGCCCAGTTGGGTGGTGGCAGTGTACGGTCCAGAAACCTGTCTATATGGAGGGGGAGTGGATGGGACAAGCATGAACCAGGCTGTCCAACTAACTAGCTGTTCCATGAGAATAGAAGTCGACCATGGAGCAGCAAGCCTGGATCTCAAGAAGTGAATCATATAACGCACAGAAACCATCTGTCCTATTTCAGTGGCTTGGGAATCCTGGAGCCTTGGATCCGGTACATGGCTGCCAGTGGACAGCTGGGATGTCTAGAGATGCCAAGGGTGTCCCCGGGGGAAATCCTTGGTGTCTCCAGTGTGCAGGTGATGAGCTGGCAGAGTGAGATGTTAGAAAGGACGTGCTGGCTCTGAAGCTTGAAAAGTTGACTTGTCCTGACACTTCCCTACATTCTTTGCTGGCTTTTCTACCTCTTGGTTCATAGGCAGATGCCAGAAACTGTTCTATACAGGAGAAACACAGTTTTCATCTCTGGGTTTGCAATGAATGTATCATAACTTCTTTGTGGAGGAGCCTCCTGGAGTCAGGTATGGTGGTTCTAATAAGGTCCTAATAATGAAATCTTTGCTCACCCTTCTCCTGCACCTTCTTCTCTCTAGCACTTTTCTGGGGAAATGGAGTCAGCTGTTGCCTCTTTCTGATCACAGAGTAGGGCAGAGAAGCAAATAGGAGATCAAAGTATACCCATACCTCCGCTGTCTAACTGCCCTGATAGCTCAGAGTTGCCTTGCCATGCTCTGGGAAAAGCCAATATCACAAAAGGAAGCCGGAGAGCAGGCAATAGCGGAGGAACAATGAGATAGACCTCTCTCCCACATGCTTCTCCATCTGTTTCTCATGAAGCTTCCATTCCCAGTCAAAGAAGGTGGAGAGATCAGGCTTTTTGCCTTTGGTATGACATGTTCTGCAAAGATGATGCTGATGCCCTTACCACACTCAACAGTGCAAGCCCAAGCCTAGAATGAGGTTCCTGGCCAAGGATGCTATCACTTCAAAAATTAACTGAGCTCTTGTGGTGCCAAAATCTCTGTTTCAGGAAACAGTGACCTCTAAGCAGGTCAGTTGTCTAGCTTGTATATCTCTAGCTCTCTAGAAAGAAAGAATTGAGGAAGAGAAAATAAAGCTCTCTCCTTGAACTTGCATCCGTTTTCCTTTTGGGAAGATCTTTGTCCAGTCATTGAAGAGAAGTATTGAGACTTCTTGCCAAATCACTACCATTTTTTGCATCTACTTAGAAATAGTCCAGCTACAGTAGCAATCTCTTGGGCTCAGTTGTTCTATCCTAGCGAATTGAAAGCTGAGTCTTGGCTCAGCGGGGTGGATGGAGTCCAGCTCAGGCTCCTCAAGAGATATTAAACGGTACAGGTTCATCCTCACCTACCCTCTCTCCCTTTTTCATGATACTTCAGATATCCAGGTTGAGCCCCGAGGCAGAAATTCTGTTCCCTTCCTTTCTTGGGCTGGATGCTGGCACTGCCAAGTTCTTCTGGGGCTGAGAGCCAGGTTGGCAAGGTAGTCTATGCCCCCTTGATCAGAACCAGCTGGGCACACAGAAGTTAAGCAGCCCCTTTCCGGGTTCAGTTCCCTCCAGACAATGTCTTCTACTTAGTGCAACCTTAGTTCTGTGCCCAAAGGAGTCAAACCCACACTTCTTTCCAGCTCAGTTGCCTTTCCCTGGAAGTCTCTCAGATCAGGAGGCAGTAGCCTGCGTGGGGGAAGTGTGTGTGTGTGTGTGTGTGTGTGTGTGTGTGTGTGTGTGTGCGCGCGCGCGCGCACGCGCGCGTTACTCTTCCAGAATGTTCAATTTTTATCTCTGTTGGGAGAGGCAGGTGCTTAGTGGGATATGCTCCAACTCACATTCAGCTCCTTAGTCATGTGCTATGAGAGATCGGGGATGAGAGAAACAGGCTCCCTTCTAAAAACTGGAAGGGATTTGGGGCGAGTGTTGGAGAATGAGGACGGCAGAACAGAAGTGAAGACAGAGAGGGACGTCAGCTTGGCAGTAGGCTGGGGAGAGCGAGGGGTTTTCCTCCGAGGGACTGGGGAAGGAAGAATGGAGAGGTAGGGGCTGGGAGGCGCGTCGAGGGGCCATCAGACAGTCTGCCCGGGGAAGGCTTTCGAATCCTACCTGCAGATCGGCCCCATAGAAGGAAGCCATGGACGCGTCGGCCACCAGCAGGGTTTCCACGAAGCGCGCCTCGGACACGAAGCGCTTGGTCCTACTGGTGCTTCGCAAGGGTGGCGGCAGATCCCCGGCGCCTCCGGCCTCTGCGCGCTGCTCCTCTCCGTCCTCGGGGTCCCCGTCTCCCGTCTCCTGACTCTGTTCCTTCCCCCTCGCCACCTCCCACTCGGGTCCTCGAGGGAGGGGAAGGGCTTGGTCCGGGGCGAGCTCGGGATCCCCGCGGCGCCCCGCGAGCCCCCAGCGCTGCAGGACGTGCGGCTGGTCCAGGGAGTCCCCGGTGCCCCGCGGGTGGATGGCGAACTCCTCGCCGGCCACCAAGAAGGAGCCGCTCAGCCCGCGACACAGGCTGACGGCGGCCAGCGACTCGGGCTCCCCGTTCACGGTGCCCGAGAAGAAGCAGCCGCGCAGTCCCGGCTCGGCCCCGGCCTCCCCGCCCGAGCCCCCGACGAGCTCCACCTTGAACTCGGGAGCCAGGAAGCTGGCGTCGGGCGCCAGGCGCAGCTCGAAGCCCGCGCCGAAGGCGGACAGGTGGAGCACGAGCTCGCCGGCGCG
>NW_012267226.1:2802282-2851659 GCF_000151885.1 Dipodomys ordii
GAGAGAGAGAGAGAGAGAGAGAGAGAGAGAGAGAGAGAGAGAGAGAGAGAATGGGATGAAACGTAACACCCAGCAGGAGTCAGCCAGCCCCTCCCCCCAGCTGAGTGTCAACTCCACTTTTTCCCCTTCCCTGTTCACGCGGTCTCACGTTTATTCCTTGTTAACCCCTGCAATGCTGGGCAGCCCCCTGGGCGCGGTCCTCGGAGAACCCCAGCCTTGGTGCCAGGGCCAGGGGCCAGATCACATCATAGTAGGAAGCTCCTGCACCGGTCTCGGAGGTAGTGTTCAAGCCCTTGCAAAGATCCGATGGTGTAAGAAGAGAGGTCTTTGGAGAATGTTCCAGGGCTTTTAAAATAGTAAAGTGCAAGAGGAAGGCAGGAAAGGTCTCTAAGATCATACTCTCTAATAGAGGACCACTGACCACCGATGTCATCAAGGCCTCAGGTACTGCTGTCTCAGGGGCAGAGAAATACATCCCAGCCCAGTGGAAGTTACCAGCAGTGAGGCCGCAGGCAACTAGATTCACTCCAAAGGGAGAGGTCTTTCCTCCGAAGGGAATCTGGTCTTTTGCTGGGCAATAGTATGCTGCCAGTTGACTTAGAGACTTAAGACAGTTAGCAGCACCCTTTCCCCGCCCCCCAGCTCCAAGTATCCAAGTACAATTGTAAAGGAGGTTAATTTATTTTATCCCATATCAACGCGTCTCCCAAGAGAGGCAGGGATGGCACTGTGGATCTCAGGACCACGTGATTCAACATTTGTATCCAGTCTTATAGCTCAGGTCTAGAGTGGATTCCAAATCCTGTTCTCTAAGTACAGCTCGGACTCCACCACTTTATGCCCTTTCTTAGAGTCTGAGCATGGAGGACCTATTGGGATTCCCAGAATCAGGCCTTAGAACCCTTAGCCATCCCACCTATTAGAATAGCCGCCCACCCCACTTTTGCTTGCATCGGGGATAGCAGCTTCTTTTAGCCCATCAGTTCCTTTCTGTAGCTATTAAAGATCAACAGGCAGCAGGCTCCTGCAGTGATAAAACTACTTTGGAGATCATAAAATCCAGAGAAACTTTGCCAGAGAAACAAAGAGGACTCTCTCTCTCCCTCCTTCCCTCCTCCCCCCAGCAACACAAAAGGGATGACTGCGAATTACATGGAAAGCTGAACTTCTCAAGTTAGCATGACGCAGAATCTCTTAGGTTGTTTTGGGGAGATACTTCCTAGAGGCAGGGGATGGACGGAATTCTCTCTCAATTCTTTCCCAAAAATGAGCAGAAGCCTTTGTCCTACAACAGTCAATAGTCTTAGAACAGCTTGACCTGATGATGAGTAATCCCATTTTGCTTCAGAGTGGTTGTGAACACTTCAATCACAAGTCTCTGTCTCTCTGAAACCCTTATTTGTCATTTCCCTGAGTATACCTCTTGATTTTTTTTCTTTCTTGAAATAGGGTCTTGCTATAAAATCTAGGCTAGTCTGGAAACATTGTGTTGCCCAGGCCATCTCGAACTTGCTATCTTCCTAATTTCTAGGTTGACAGGCCTGGATCACTACACCAGGCTTCAGACTCTGTCTTTTTTTTTAGTAGCTGTTAGGACTTCTGGGTTATCTCCCTTCTTTGTGAGTATCTTTGTAGATTCCTCAGTTCCCCCTTCCCCTCCTCCTGGATGTCTATAAATGGCTAGAAGGGAGAGCTTGAATCAGACCAGAGAACATCTTAAATGTTCCTGAAACCTCAGTTATGAAGGCTCTGAAAGTTGCTGCTGCTGTTTTTTTTTTTCTTTTTTAAAAAAGAAACACACCCAAGCACAACCTTTGTGAGTTCATTGAGGGAGAATCAGATAGTGGATTTCATCTTGCCTCATTTGAACAGCTTGAACTATAACCACAACCACACAAACAACTATTGGATGACAAGCTGTCCCTCAGTGCTATCCTCCTCCTTCCCCCGGAGAATGTGTCCTGCTGTAACTTTCTGGGAAACACCTGTCATTTGCAGTGTGACCACAAGGTGTCAGGCTTACCTTAGCTTTGCTTAGCCCTAGGCCTTTGATGCTCCAGAGAGAGGAGTGGTGGATTTTTAGCAAAAGCCCTTTATAACCCCCGTTTTCACTGTAGTTGATGTTGGTATAATTTAGGGAGGGGAAGGGAAAAAACAAATTATTTAAATAGGGATATAGATTGACCCATTGCAACAATGAGATGTGCAAGATGCTATGTTGAAAAACGAACTTCACAATTTAGCTGGGGGTGGGGTGGGGGTCGGGAGGATGCAGTTGTGGAGGTGGGAGGGAAGGGATGGTAGGGGAAAAACAAAGGAGGAGGCAACAAGGCTGGATAAGAAATGTACTCATTACCTTGCTCATGTAACTGCAACCCCTTTGTACAGTATTTTCACAATAAAAAACTGAATTAAAAAAATGAAACAGATGAAACCAGCATAAGCCTGTGGCTGGGGGTGAAGGTGGGGCTGTCATGCCTGTATCTTCGTTACGCAGGAGGCTGAGATTTGAAAATCATGGTTCAAAGCCAACCTTGGACAAAAATGTCTTTGAGACTTCTTACCTCCAATTAACCAGCAAAAAGGCAGAAGTGGAGCTGTAGCTTAAGCTGTACTCAAGCAAAAAAAGGCCCAAGATACCGAGTTCAAATCCCATAACTAGAGCCTGTGAGCACATGTGCATGTGCACAAAGAAAAGGAACCACCACCATGAGACACCATTATCATCAACATGCTAAGCAGTAAAAATTCCAAAGGGGCATCTTGACAATTCTGGATTTCCTATAATACTACCCTGTTTTCCCAAACATACAATTATTAGCAAGGAAATGGAAGACTATAGCCCATGGGGTAAATATACTGTATGATATCCATTTTTCTACAATTTACAAGCTGAGAATGTGTGTGTGCATGTGTGTGCACACACGCTATATATATATATATATATATATTTTTTTTTTTGGTTGGTCATGGGCTTGAACTCTGGGCCTGGGCGCTGGCCTTCAGTTCTTCAGCTCAAGGTGAGAGCCCTCCCTCTTGAGCCACAGTACAACTTCCAGTTTTCTGGTGGTTTATTGGAGATAAGAATCTCACAGACTTTCCTGCCCAGGCTGGCTTTGAACCACGTTCCTCAGAGCTCAGCCTTCTGAGTAGTTAGGATTATAGGTGTGAGCCACTGGCACCTGGCTAAATTTTTAAGTGGTAAATTAAAAGAAAGATTAGGATGGTTAGTGCTATTTCAAGACAGTAGAAAATGGTATGAAATTCAAATTTCAGTGTCCAGAAAGAAGTTTTACTGGCATGTGGCTGGGCATCCACAGACACATGGCTGCTTGTGGGGTGGAAGGGCGGGGCTGAGGGAACCTGAAGCAATGACTATCTGGTTCTTTTAAGAAAAAAATTACTTGGCTAAATATAAAGAAGCCTTAATTTGGATCCCTTAAGCTTGGCATATAGGATTGTTTATATGTTTATATTGTATATATTGTTTATATGTATATGTTCTTGTCAACTTATCAGTTTATGAATACAATGCTTCTTGATCAATGTCACCCCTTCCATCATTCTCCCATGTCTCTCCCAACCCCACACACCCCTCAAGTTACCTGGTTCCATTTTGACATCTGTGCATAGATATTATTAGAGTTCCCACCTTTCCTCTCTTGATTTATCTGCTCAGAGGGAGGAGGCTTAACCAAAGTCAAATGCACAAACTGCTAATTAAATAGAAAATTTCCCAGAGAATGTCCCATAAGGAATTTGCATTCTTTGAGCAGAACCAAGGATTAAGCCATGGTATTGCAGAACTAGAGCATACCATAGGAGTTTATTGGGCCAATCTCCTTCTTTGGAAGGAGGCTAACAAGTGACTTTCTTTCAGAGAAGATGGACTCTTCCTTAAGTCTCAAGAAGGAAGCCAGGCACTGATGGCTCATGCCTATAATCCTAGCTACTCGGGAGACTGAGATCTGAGGATCATGTTTTGAAGCCAAACTAGGCAGGAAAGTCCATGACACCCTTCTCTCCAATTAATTAGAAGAAAGCCAGAAATGGAGCTGTGGCTCTAGTGATAGGGCACTAGCCTTGAGCAAAAGAGCTTGGGGACAGTGTCCAGGCTCTGAGTTCAAGCCTCAGTGCGTGAGCGCGCGCACACACACACACACACACACACACACACACCAAAACCAAAACCACCACCACCACCACCACCAAACCAAAAATCTCAAGAAAGAAACACCTCCCCTTCCACTCCCTCCCCAGTCTTATGGCACTTAACTATAAACAGAATTCTTCCTTTTTAAACAAAGTCACCCTTTTGTGTCACAATTCATGGCTATTGTCTGTAATCTTAGTTGTGCAATGACCACAACTCTGCATTGTTTATAACAGAGAAAGGATCTCTTGGTCCTTATCTATCATATTACTGAGCCCAATCCCAGGCAGATCAAATTTGATTTTTAGCATCACCTTTGTACTGACATTCATTTTCTATCTCTTTGACACACAGCTTTCTGTGATAGCCACATGCAAGCCTTCCTGTGCACACGCAAACTTTTCCTGTGCATTTTTATCTGCTTAATTCTTCTCTAGCCCTAAATAGTCTCTCTATTCAAACCATTGGAGCATCACTTGATATTGAGAAAACCATTCATTCATCTTCTTGAGGTCACCCTAACTTTAACATCCTGAAAACTTTTATTCTGATGTTTATAGGTATAGACTGGGTGGGGCACAATCCCAAACTTGTTGCTTGTATCATTGTGAAGCAGATTGAGTGCAGATTTTACATTGACTTGTTTGATAACAATGTTTTTTTTGTTTTGTTTTGTTTTTACTAATTTTAACTCACTGAGAAATGAAATCACCTGCAATTTGCATTTTTATTGACTGTCTAGCACAGTTTCGAACTGTCTACCAAAGTTTTGTAAGATATGATTCCTGCCTTCCAAGTTACAGTCTAATTGAGGAATGGAAGATTATATGGAAGATTAATGGGGGGGATGGAAGATTATGTGCCATGGACTTTATGTGGAATGAATCGGTGGTTACAATCTACTATTACCATGTAAATGGGTTACTTGTACTTGACTGTTAGGAGATAATATAGTGAGAAGGTAGGTCCTACTTGTCATACCAGATATGGCCAGAAGGGGACACTGTTGGAATTTGGTATTTATCTCCAAGGCAATGTTCTCAAAAACTAGATCTATCATGTCATGTAAGAAAACAGTCCTTAGACTGAAAAGACAGCCAAGAGACTGGAAGAAGAGCTGTACCAGCAATACATCTGCCAAAGGCTTAATATCCAAAATATACAAGGAGCTCAAGAAACTAACCTCTCTCACAGCTAATAAACCAATCACTAAATGGGCAATGGAGCTTCAGAAGAACAAGTAAGAATGGCATGGAAACATGGGGAAATGCTCACCATACTTGGCCATAAAGGAAATGCAAATCAAAACAACTCTGAGATTCCATCTCAGCCTAGTTAGATTGGCCAACATTGTGAATTTGAACAACAAATGTTGGCGGGCATGTGGGGAAAATGGAACCTTCTTGCACTGTTGGGGGAAATGTAAACTAAATACATACTGGAGAGCAGTCTTGAGTTTTCTCAAAAAACTAAATGTAGACCTTCCTTATGACCCAGCCATACCTTGAACATCATGAGCCAGTATACTGTAAACACACTTGCACATCCAGGTTCATTGCTGTACTATTCACAATAGTCAAGTTGTGGAAGCAGCTGAAATACACTACAATAGATGAGTGGATTCAATAAGTGTGGTACCTACACACAATGTAATTTTACACAGCCATGAGAAAGAATAATGTTATGTCACTTTCAGGGAAATGGATGGCCCTAGAACAAATCATGTTAAGTGTGGTAAGCCAAATTCGGAAAGACAAATGGTGCATGATGTCTCTCATATGCAGAAGCTAGATCTGAAATGCACTGGGACATGAATTAAACAGGACTCTAGGCATTCATACATAGTGAGCTCAAAGGAGGCTATGCTTAGGAGAAGAACACAAAGGCACAACACTTATGTGTCTCTGATCACATAAAATAATATTGAAAGGAACTCCAGGAAATGGAAGGATTTTTTTCTTTGTTGTTGTTTTGTTTTCCTTTTGTCTTGTTTGTTCATTTTTCTGAATTTGGGAGGCTAAAGGGGTGGGCACAGAAATGGAGGGACAAAGGCTGAACAAATGCAGCAGTGGTACTCACTAGACCCTATGTTGAAAATGAATTATACAGCTTTTGGGTGGGGGTAGGAGGGAAAAACTGGGAGAGAGAGAGCGATGGAAAGGGTGATATTGTCCCAAGAGAAATGGACTCTTTCCCTGACTTATGTAACTATAACCCCTCTGTACATTACATTTGTAATAATAATAAAAAAGAAAACAGTCCCTCCAAGTTATACAGATAAAATTCTGAGTGTTCAATAGCTTTCATACAGCCAGTCATTGAAGTTGGTATTATGTCATCATCGTGCTTAAAATTATGCAACTGTCCTTTCACCTTGATTTCTGATTTTCAGAAGACTAGCCTCTGAACTCAACCTTCAGGCAGCCTGGGAGAGCTGGTGGAGTTCCCATGTCTTAGGCATCTTGGACTACTTGAATCATGAGCATGGTTTGGTTTCTGTATACTCAGTTAATTATTAATGCAAATACGACGTTGTCACCCAAATTGTCACTTGTGATTCTAACCACCAGATGGAGGTCTTGCTGCATTTATCTTTCATAGCAGATACAAGAACAGGGTGTGCATTTACTTATCCTTGTTTTAGAAGGAAAAATAGATAAAAGAAAATTGCTGAGCTCTTCAGGCTTGAGAGTGAATTCTCAGGGCAGGCAAGATAATCAGGGACTTGACGTGAAAATGATCAAGTCTTTGTAAATGTACTTATAGTGAGTTAGAATGTGAGGTGCTAAGAGCAGCGCCTGGCACAGGTAAGCATTTGTAGATGCTTGCTGTTGTCCATCATGTGGTCGTCTTTATCATCATTATCCTCCTCCTCCTCCTCCTCCTTCTCCTCTCCCTCTTCCTTCCCTTTTCCTCCTCTTTCTGCTTCTCCTTGTTCTGCTTCTCTTCTGCTTCTTCATATCATCATCATCATCATCATCATCATCATCATCAATTACTCCACCCACCTCACCAGGTAGGATAATTTGGAAGCATTTGGGGTTAATCTTATGGAGTTCCCTTTTATCCTCAGGTCTACCATCTTCTAGAGTTGTCCAAGGCTCTTATCTGACTTCAACTCTCAGAAATAGAAAAGCATCAATAAATCATGGGTACTACTCTGGGCTTAAAAGCAATTGCTACAAAGAATGTGCAAAATGTGAGACCCGAGGAAGAGGAGCCAAGAGAAATAAATAACTTAAAATTCCATGATCTTCAAGCAAGGGAGGCCAGGGCCATATGACAGGCTCTCAAAAACATGCTACCATTTTTCTTTCACCTCTATTGAACTCCTCAGGTGGAGCTTTCTGTCAGTGGAAGTGTTTGAAAGAAATGAATGGGAATACAGGGGAGTTAAGAAAAGAGAATTCCTGGAGCAGGAGAGAGATGATTCTATAAAGCTCTTGAGGCCCCACCTGTTTTAATTCAAATACCTTTGAGTAATGGAGGATTAAAAAAATTCTAGATAAAAAACTCAGGTGTGTGTGTGTGTGTGTGTGTGTGTGTGTGTGTGTGAGAGAGAGAGAGAGAAAGAGAGAGAGAGAGAGAGCGAGAGAGAGATGTTTGGCTTGGCTTTTAGATATCTATGCTTAGAGCAAGAGTTTCAGCTTGTCTACTTCCTCACTTGCTTAGATTACATGGATTCTTTCTTCCCTCCCCCACCCTGCCCAGAAGTCCTCCATTCTGGAGTCCTATTCTTTTTCTTGTAATTAGCAAACTTTAAAGAGGGACATAGATGTTAGATAGAAATGAGATCTTAGAGATCCCCTTTCTCTGACTTTTGGCTTTACAGATGTGGAATTAAGAGGATTCGATGTCATTCAACCAGATCCAGGTATCTAGGTGACAGGAGACTCAGGGTTAGACCTTGAGTTTGTGGCTCAGGGTTCTCCCATGCCATGTCTAGTTTCATTGTCTCCCTGAACAAGATCTGAGCATGATTAGCAGAGAACCCAGGGCCATCTTGAAGCAGCAGAGCCTGGGTAACTGGCATACTTTAGCCTGTTCCCCAACCCAATAGATCATGCCATTTTGCTTCAGAATGCTCCCTTTGGATGTCTAGTTTCCTTTGGGAAGAGACTCTTACATTATGGAAGAGCTGAAAGTCACAGTTAGTGACTTATGAGGAGCTGTTTTACCTTGGGTGGACTGATTTAAGAATGTAAATGTATCATCCAGTTAGCTCTAAAGCTTGTGGAGAAAGAAGACAGGCCTGAGAACTTAGAAAAGAGTGAGATTTCGACGAGCCCTGTGGCAGGACAGGAAGTAGAGGGTGGGAACTTTAATTAGTACTGAGGTTTCAAATGTTGAAGGCTTTGCTCGATATCTCACCTGCCGACCTACACACGCTTATTCTGGTGACAATAGACAACGCAGCCCACTTTTCTACTTCTCCTCTTTCTTATTCTCTTCTCTTGTGCTATCTGTCCAGTTTCTGCTGCAATCTTTTCCTTTCTCCTTGAGCTTACTCCTTTTGTCTCTTCCTCATTTTTTTTCTTTCCTTTCTCACTCCCCCCGCCCCCCCGGCTCTGTTTTCCGTCATGTCACTTTTAGGCATTTTGTAAATCTACTATGGGCCAGAAATGGCCCTGGTTACAGAAACAAAGATATGCAACAGACAGTTCTTATGTCCAGATCTTCGGCACATCAAGACAGTTCCTAGCCTGGTGCAAGAATAAGGGAAATACCTGAAAAACTATCATAGAATATTGCCTGTGTAAAAACAAAACTACCTGAGAAGAGCCTGGTGTCCAGAGTTGTTCAGTAAATATGTGTTGATCGAATGAAGTAGTAAGGCACGAAAGCCCAGGAAAGTAGTAATAGCTGTGCTTTGATGGGCAGGGAGCAGGTTGGGGAAGATTCCACTTGTCCAGTTTTTGTTGGACTTTAATGAATGAGTAGGAGTTCACCAGGCACAGGAGGGGGAAAACTTGAAGAAAGGCAGAGATGTATACATATGCATATTCACAGGGAGATGAGCACAGAAAGACATCTGAGGGAAAAGAAAGGAATTCAGTGGGTCTTGGCTGACCTGCAGTGTAAGGATCTTCTGAGGAGTAGCAGGCATCCTAGCTGAAAAAGTCAGCTGGGGTAGTGTGCAAAAAGCGGCATTACAAGTCAGTCACCAATGATTCATGTGAGTTTGTAATCCCAGATATTCAGGATACTGAGATCTGAGGATCTGAGGATCTCATGGGCAGGAAAGTACATGAGACCCATATCTCCAGTTAACCACCAAAAAGCCAGAAATGCAGCTGTGGCTCTGGTGGTAGAGTACTAGCCTTGAGCTACAAAACTCAGGCACCATGCCTGGGGCCCTGAGTTCAAGCCCAAGGATAGTCACCAAAAACAAAAAATCAAAAAACAAAAAGTTGTATTTCTTGCTCTGGGTACTGTGAACTTCATTCCAGAAAGCAAAGCAGATGCATTAAAGATTTTTAACATAAAAACTTTTAACCTTAAGACTTTTTAAGACAAGAAGGGACATGATCGCCTGCATTGTGATCAACTCTAGCAATATGTGGGATAAGAATTCCACACAGGAACAGGTTGATGAACGAGACTTACTGGGTCATGATTGCAGGAGAGGACCCTAGCTGGGACTGACAAGGTAGCAATAGAGGAGAGAAACATACCAGAGCCCCTTGGACTTAACCCTGGTGGCACCTGGTGAGGGACTCTGGAGCCCAGTGTCAGAGTCGAGGAGTGTGGTGAAGAGATGTTACCAGTGGCCCCATGGGAAAACAGGATGGGGAAGATGCATCCATTTATATCTGCATGTGGTTTGGGGTAGGTGCACAAAGGGATATAGGAAGATGCTTCGGGACCCTCTGGGATGTCTAGGCAGAAATGACTAGGCAATGATGGGGTCTTGGCAGGGGGTTTTAGGAACCTAGAGCTGGCAAGATGGAAAGTTTAAGTTGAAATCTGGGCTTCTGTTTGTTTGTTTTTCAAAAACTCCCCCTGAGCTAAGTGCTGGTGGCTTACTTCTGTAAGTGTAGCTATCCAGGAGTCTGAGATCTGAAGATTGAGGTTCAAAACTAGCCTGGGCAAGAAGGTCCATGAGATTCTTATCTCCAATTAATCAGCAAAAAGCCAGAAGAGGAGCTGTGGCTCAAGTGGAAGAATACTAGCCTTGAACAAAAAAGCTAAAGGATAGCGTCCAGGTACCAGAGTTCAAGCCCCAGGACCAGTACCACAAAAACAACCAAACCTCTCCTTATCCTTTCTGTGTTCTCTGTGTCTCTGCTTTTCCTTTTTATGATCACATTTCCAAGAGCACCTTTGAGATCTGCCCATCCAGTTGCATAGTTTGCTCTCTCTTCTCACCCCAGATCTGGAGTCCTTCTAGAGAGAGTAACTAACTACCTGCTTCCTTTGTGGAATGTAGACCTGGCGGTTGGGCTCTGTGATCTAAATGGTGTCTTCCTGCTGTTCTGTTGGCTGATTCCACATGTCAGACCCTGGACGTTCAGAGGTGAGGGAGGAGATGCCTGGCTAGTTTGAGCAGGAACAGGAGAGGCAGGGATGGCAAACATGTGAAGCCTTCACAGATGATGGCTGGCTTCCCACCACAGCTGGAAGAACAGCCTGTTGGCCACCCAGAACCCTATGTGTGGACCTGAATGTAGAATGTCGGTGAGGAGCCAGGTGAACAGAAGCAGTCATTTTTCCTTGACTAGCTTGATCCAAATGCTGTATTTGAAACACCATAAGGGACGGCCCTTGATTTCCAATGTCTCTGAGGACCAGAGAGAACTCATGCCTATAAGCCCTGTTTCCAGGGTGAAACGGAAAGGCATGAAGACACAATGTAACTAAGTTAGTGAAAAAGAGGGTTGGACAGGTAAGTGTTTTACCAGTTTGAAATGAGTCGCCCTACCACAACAGAAGGAGGCTGGTTGCTCACTGAGGAGGTGCGAGGGGGGGGGGGGGGGGAGACAGACCTTCCATCCCAGCCCTGTGGGGTCAGGAAAAAAGCCTGGTGGATGAGAGAAGGTTTAGCAGGATTAGTTAGATGGGCTCCGTTGCCATTGTGAATGGTGTCTCTTAGCGCTGTGCTCTGCACAACATGCACAACTTTTAATGGCAAGCTTTCTGAGAGAATCTTTTTCTTACTTTTTTCTCCCTCCTCTCCTCTTAGGGTATTTCTGTGTGTGTATATGTCGGGGGAGAGGTGGTACTGGGGACTTGAATTCAGGCCTTTGAGCTCTCACTTTGTATTTTTGCTCATGGCTCTTGTTCTACCACTTGAGAAACACTTCTAGTTCTGGCTTTTTGCTTGTTAGTTACAGATAAGAGTTTCAAGGACTTGTCTGCTCTGCCTAGCTTCAAACTTCTATACTTCAGATCTTAGCCTCCTGAGTTGCTAGGATTATAGGTGTGTGCCACAGATCCATAGAACCTCACTCTCTCTTAAGACTAGCCTTGCTGGCTGCCCTCTGAGATTCTACCATCCTGGAACTTGGTTTTGGAAAAGTCTTTGATCTTTTGAAGGTGTAAATATGCAAGAATGGGAAACATTTTAGAGCTGTTATCAGTTACTTTCACCTTGGTCTGAAGGAAATGCTGGCAGCAAGTATTGAGGGAGTAAGGCTGTGGGGGAAGAGTTAGACAGAAGAGCACAAAGCATGGCAGTGATGGAGTGGAGAGGGGTGGGGGTGCTCAGGGAGACAAGAGTAGAGGAAGAAGGTACAGACAGGCAGGCCTTACTGCTTTTGGGTGTGTATGAGCTTCCTGCCGATCCTTTAATTTCCCCTAAATGAAGAACAAGGAGCTTGCAACTCAACTTCAGATTTTCTTGGCAGAACAAATCAAATAAATTGCAAACTCCTGAAGTGAGAATTGTATCATGTTTCCTAATTACAAGAGTCCCAAATAATGGCATTCACTCTTGGGTTCCATGTGTCATTATTCATGATAATAAGAATATTCTTCCTCTCAAATGAATAAAGGTTTCAAACTTCCAGGAGTCTGGAGGTTTGTCTCTAGGTTTACCTGGCATCCTGACATCAGAGTGAACTAAGCCCCAGTTGCTAGTTGGCCAGTGGGTTGGCCTGCTCGTGACATTGTGGAGGGGCTAGATGGAGCATCCAGCTTGGGCCTAGCAGAGTCCTTTGTAACTTTCAAGTTATTTCTTCTCCTTCTTCCCTTCCCTTTCCCCTTCCTTTTTCTTCCCATTCTCCTTCCCCTCTCCTTCCCTTTCTCCTTTCTTTCTCCTTCCCCTCCTCCTCCTTTCTCCTTTCTTCATCCTCTTCTTCCTCTTCCTCCCCCACTTGCTTCTCCTCCTCCTCTTCCTTTTCCTCTTTTCTTTATGCTGGTACTGGGTGCTGTCCCTTAGCTATTTTTGCTCAAGGCTGTGTCCCTTTACCACTTGAGCCATACCTCCACTTTTGGCCTTTTGGTGGTGAATTGGAGATAAGAGTCTTACAGACTTTCCAACGTAGACAGGTTTCAAATCTCTATCCTCACTTCTCAGTCTCTTGAGTAGCTAGGATCATAGGTATGAGCCACCAGCACTCAGATGACTTCCCTTTTTAACAACTTACTTGGAGGAAGAGACCTTTTTCTTTTGGAATTGGCAGAGTTGTCTAACTTTCCAAAATTTGAAGGCTGGGCTTTTGAGATGTCACAAATCTCTCAAGGTTATGAGCAAAGTTTTCTTTTTTCTTTTTGTCTGTCATGGGGCCTGAACTCTGGGCCTGGGCGCTGACCCTCAGCTCTTCATTTCAAGGCTAGAGCTCTACCACTTGAGCCACAGGGCCACTTCTGGCTTTTTCTGCTTATGTGGTAAGGAATCGAACTCAGGGCCTCATGCATACAAGGCTAGCACTTTACCACTGAGTCACTTTCTCAGCCTATGAGCAAAGTTTTGTGTGTCTGTCTGGGTATTTCTTGAGAAAGAGGCTCACTGGGGTTTATAGTATTGAGTAAGAATCATTTCACCAGAGCTCAGGTGATCTGTGCTAATCTCCAGTGAGTTAAGTCCCTCAGTGCCACAGTGTATAGGAAAGGAAAGGAAAGTAACTGCCATAGGAAGCAAATACTTTCAATACAAAGTATGTTTGCTACTCTGTTAGGAGATTCTCTGCAGATTTGTATAGATTTATCCAAAGACAGGAATAGACTGGATCACTCACATTAATTGCTGACCTGGAGAAGGCCTATTAAAGGCAGCTCACAGGATTCTTACAAATTCTATTTAAACTAGTTTGTATGCATTCACAAATGTGTGGAGAAACTGTGTATGGCTGGGTGCTGGTGGCTCAATCCTGTAATCCTTGCTTCTCAAGAGTCTGAGATCTGAGAATCACTGTTCAAAGCCAGCCTGAAGCAGAAAGTCTGTGAGACTCTTATCCTCAATTAACCCCTAGAAAACTGGAAGTGGCACTGTGGCTCGAGAGGTAGAGCTCATGCCTTGAGCTGAAGAGCTCAGGGACAGTGCCCAGGCCCAGAGTTCAAGCCCCACAACCAACCAAAAAAAAAATCTGTATATGGCTAGGAGAATATAATAGGATAGGTAGTGAGGACCGAAAATAGAAGCAAAACAGGTTGGTTGTGCTGAGGAATCCCCAGGCAGGGACAGAACTTAATACAGACGGGTGGCTTAGACTTCATCCTGTGGCTTGCTGACAAGATAGCGTGTGGTCATTTAAACTTTTTGAGTCTTAGTTCTTTTTTCTTTTATTTGTATATTTTAGTAATGGGGCTTGAACTAAAGGCCTTGTACTCTCACTTGACTTTTTGTCTCACACAGGTGCTTTGCCACTCGAACCCTACTACCACTTCTGGCTTTTTGGTGATTAATTAGAGATGAGAGCCTCTTGGAGTTTTCTGGCTACAAACCATAATCATCAGATCTCTAGATCTCTCCCTTTTGAGTAGCTAGGATTACAGCTGTGAGCCACAAGTAAGCACCTGGCATTTCAGTGACCCACAGAGGAGGCGTTTATAATTGTCCCGCCTGTCTCCTCACCAAGAATCTTCATGGGGACCAGGTGAGACAGTATTTTGAACTTGTAAACAAATTATGGGAAAATTGTATGTGCCAGGTGTTTTCATTAGCAAGGAGAATGGGCTTATGGACGAAACCATGTTATTGGGGAAAATGGTGGATTTTATGTTGGAATCCTGATCTAACAAGAACAAGTCTGGAAGCTGGGCGCCGGTGGCTCACACCTGTAATCCTAGCTACTCAGAAGGCTGAGATCTGAGGATCGCTGTTCAAAGCCATCCCGGGCAGGAAAGTCCATGAGACTCTAATCTCCAATAAAAATCACTCGAAAGCTGGAAGTGGTGCTGTGGCTCAAGCAGCAGAGCCTTGCCTTGAGCTGAAGAGCGTAGGGACAGTGCCCAAACCCAGAGTTCAAGCCCCACTCCTGAATCCCCCTCCCCCCAAAAAAAGAATGAGTCTGGAGGTGGTCCTTCATTATTGACTGGGGTAGAATAGAGGCTCTAGGGCAAGTTCAAGTTCAAAGACACTAGTGGGATGCTGATGGTAATGAGAAGAGGCAAATTTGTTTGGCCAAGAAAAATGGAATTGTTTTCTAGATCCTTAGGTAGGAGTCAAGGGTTTACCTTTCATTTCCTCTTCATTACAGGCATTCCTCCTCCATCAGCCATAGGCTGGAAGTAAGATTTGATCCCAAAGAGTCACCGAGGCACGTATATCTAAAACTAGAAAATAAATGACTGAATTGGGGATCCCGAGGAACCAGCCTGGCAGCTGACACTGAAGAGTGTATAAAGGTAGAAGTAGGAGGTAGCCTGGAAGTATATGCTGAATTTTGCCAAAGTCACATCAAGACCCTTTCTTCTGATCTCCTGTTCAACAGAACAAGTCTAGGAGTTAAGAAACAGATTACGTGAACACTTTACCCCAGAGACTAAATAGAGTGGGTGGCTGAGAGGGAAATAACAGAGTTAAATATTTCCTTTGAGCAATGAAGGATGGACTTGAGCCCAGAGCTGTAATTCATAGGGCGTAAGATGAATCTAGCTGCTCAGCGGTCTCTACATTGGAAGGAGAATGGCCCAGGGTTCAGCGGTTGTGAACCTAGTGGATGATGGCTCTTCTGGAGGGTATTTGTAGGGCTCCCGAAGGCTCAGTCTACCCAAGTGCTGCCTTCTTTGCCCATCTCTGTGGTTCAGGTCTCATGAACAGGTGAAACACATCAGGGATCTTTGAAAAAGATCTTTGATAACGACAGAAAGCAAAAAGGGATAAATCCATGCATATGTAAATCTGTTTATATATCACCTTGGAAAATCTAATTTATATCTGACATGGTTAGGCAATGATTTATAGTATCTGATCTGAGGAACTGAGGCTCTTCCAATCACTGTTCTTTCTATTACTATCTTGTCTAGACCACACTGCTTGCCTGGCTACCTTAGACCCATTGTTCTCGCCTCAGTTCTTTCATTCTGGGATTGTCCTTCAGGATATTCCATATTACAGGCTGGCAGAGCCATCTGTGACCTGGATGATTGGAGGAGCTGAAGGAAGTAGGGTCTGAGCCTCACATCTTACTCTCTATCTGCCTCTGTCTGGGTGTGGCATATCTCCTTTTGGGGCTGACCTTCGGCCTGGAACCTGCTGAGATAAATGCCTCAGCCAGGCAGTCAACATCTGTTGACCTACTTCAGCTTTCCATAGCTGGGATTGCAGGCATGTATCACCGTGCCTGGCTTGTTTTTACAACTTGCTAGCTTTTTGCCTGGGCTGGCCTAGAACTCTGATCTTCCCATCTCTACCTCCCAATTTGCCAAGGATAGTGGGATCATGGTGAACATGAGGAAATAAGAGGATGGTGGCTCTGGAGTTCGGGAATGGAAGTAGGGTTGCTGATTCCAATAGGAATAGTAGAACACTTCACAAAACAATGTGGGCCAGCTAAAGATCGGGAGGTAGTAATAATAGTAACAATGGTAGCAGCTAGAAAGGATAGTGCTTGCACTATTAGATTACACTTAAGAAACGTGTGTGTGTGCATGTGTGTGTGCGCGCGTGCGCGAGTGTGTGTGTGTTCAAATACTGCTGATCTTTGGGAACATTAACCATTTAATCATCCCATTAGTAATAGGAGGTGGGAGTATTGTCACTGCCATTATAACATTAAAAAAACTGAGACTTAGGGAAGTACAGTCATGTATTCAAGACTGCACAGCTCACATCTGAAGGAGGATGCACATAGGACCCTCGGATCATGGGCCTTCCCTAGGCCTCCAACAGACATGTGGTATTTGCTCTGGAAGTGACCTTAGATGTTATTGAGGTCAGACATTTCCAGTGCAGCCCTCTGACTAAAGACCAGTGAACTAAGATGCTCCCTTCCCTTTTGACAGATGGGGAAATGAATCAGATTGGTAATGATTCTAAGTTCTTCCAACTTCCCCTTAAGGGCTTTCCATACGCTACTTTAGCATATCCTTCCACCCTCACTTCTTATTTAGGAACCTCTGGGGCAAAGGTGTTTAGTTGGAACAATGGGTTCCCAAGAGGGTACAGACAAGTGTTAAATAAGATAATACACATAAAACTTTCAGTATGGTGCTTAGCACATAGTCACCTTGCAAAACACACTAGTGTCTTTGACAGAGTCCATGTGACTAATTCTGTGCTCAGGGCTGAGGTTGGCAGGTGATTGGAGAAGGGAAATATAAGTCTTGGTGGGGAGGGGGCATCCTCTTTCTGGGCTTACTGTCTTGATTGACAGGCTTCAGGCTTTGCCTAAATCCATCAACCACAGTGAAAGTAAAATGTGGTCAGAAGCCTAGTGAAAACCCACCATTAAAACTTCTGGGTGTAGGAAAACAATTGCTTGCCTTAAATAAGTGACTTATCATTGCTGTGTTGCTCTTTAATGATAGGCCTTCTTTGAACATTCAAACACACAGGGCCTTTGTAAACTAGTACTCCCTCCCATATGTGTACTCTCCCTTTCATTTACAAGAACATAAACACCCATCTCTTACTCATTCACATAACGAATTTCAGCTCCTTGTGTCTCAGTTAAGGAGGAGTTCTCACAGAATTATGGGCATCTGTACCATCTTCCTGTTCCAAAGCCCCAGGGAGCTCTTGTAAGAGGGAGTCCTTTATTGAAAGAAGATAAGAGGCAACAAGTACTTTTCATTAATGGACAAGTCCCAGCTTTTTCTTTCTCTGACAATAGAGTCATTTACTTCAGCAGCCACTTCTCTAAGACAATTCCAAAAGTTTTCCACACTAACTCTTTTGTACTTAAAACCATCACACGTTCCAGTTTTCTCCCTTCTCAAACTCAACACAGAGCCCTTTGCTTCTTGAAAGATTTTTCTAGGTATTGGGAGAGACTAGGCAAATCTGCTTCCTCTCTTCAGCTTTCTTCCTTGTCAGAGAAAGATATAGATTCTGCAGACAGATAAGGAGAGCTTTGAGATCTAGAACCAATGATGGGCTCTCTGGCTCTTCTCTAAACTGGATGGGAGCTTGCAGTGTGGTTTTCACCTGATCTATACTCAGCCTCCTACTCTAGTGCCTTGCCCAACACTCTGTCAAAGGTCAAATGAGCTGGGTGCTGGGGCTCATGCCCATAATTTTAGCTTTTCAGGAAGCTGAGATCTGAGGATTGGAGTTTGAGGCCAGCTTAGGCAAAAAAGTCTGGGAGACCTTTATATCCAATTCACCAGCAAAAAGCCAGAAGTGGAGCTGTGGCTCAAGTGGGAGATCATTAACTTTGAGCAGAAAAGCTAAAGGGCAGCACACATGTCCTGAGTTCAAACCCCAGTACTGGCACACACACACACACACACACACACACACACACACATCACATGATACAGACTTATGAATGACATATCATTTGATTTTTCTACTGTCCACAAGTCCCTCAGTCTCTCTTGCAGAAAGATAACCCGCCTTTTATACTTGCAACCCCAGTGCCAGTGCTCTACATCCTCTCCAGGCACTGGAGTGCTGGTAAATGTTTACCAAAGGCTCATCTCCCCTCCTCAAGTCCTGATTGGCAGTACTTGCTGTACTTCTACTAGGATCTATTTTCAACACTCCCCTGAATGGGGAGATGCAGAATGGCAGGCCATTTAGAATCTCCATTCTAGGATGGGAAGGGGAAACAAAGGAGGAGGCAACAATGCTTGATAAGAAAAGTACTCATTACCTTGCCCATGTAATTGTAACCCCTCTGTACGGTATTTTCACAATAAAAAAAAAAGAATCTCCATTCTAGTCACCCTGCCCCTCCCCCGCAGCTATTTTTTTCTGGGAGAACCACCCTAGAGGCTGTTGGGGAGGGGAGAGAGGGTTGGGAGTTCTAGTGGCTTACAACCATAGACAATAAGCAAATAATTAGGAAGTGGTGGGTTTTGGGTATTTATCGTCTTTGTTTTAAAATACAATTTATTTGATGGTAAGTTTATATGATTTACATAATGGCCGTGTTTAACTGAAAATGTAACAGTCCATTCAACATACACAGCACACCCCTGGCCCCAAGGTTGACAGCTGGCCAGGCCAGTTCTGGGTTCCAGCAGGGCTCTCCGTGTTCCTTGGAAGCTGTTTCCAGACATGGGACATTTACGCGCGCGGGGGTGGGGGGGCGGATTCTTGGTTTGGGGTCTTTTAGTGGATTTTGGGATGAAGAAATAACAGGAACTATACAACAGAAGGATGGGCAGGACCTGCAAGAGGTGCGGTAGGTAGTGTCTTCATTCCTGATACCTGCTGCCTCGAGACAGAGGCTGTCCACCCTGGTAGTGATTAATTTGATGTGCCCGGGCACTGGGGCAAAACGCTAACGGAGTCTCCAGTTCTGGTTTCTCTGGCCAAGCCCACGCCTCCTCCTGCCTCAGCTGAACGCCACTCCCGCCCTGCCAAGTGGCTCTCGCTCTGGAGGCGGGACCGAGTTCTCCGGTGGCCCCCGGAGGCTTGGGGCTCTGGGAGGTTGGGAGGGGAGAGAGAGATCGGCGCTGACTGGGCAGCCCAAAGAGGAGGGGGCCCTTTAATAGGCTCGTCCGGAGCCAGCTTTGCAGCGCCGCGAGCGGCTGTGATTCGGAGAAGCCACCCCGGTGCCTCCCGCCAGTCCTCCCGCGGCCAATCTTGCAGTTCTTGCAGTTGACAGCGATTGTTCTGAAAGCTCCCCGGGCGCGCTCTCCTTGGAAAGGCACAGGTAGGAGGCGCGGGCTGCCCAGTGTATGCTGGCTGCTTTGGGAGGAGTCTCCCTGTCCCGGTTGGCTTTCTGGTTATCCGGAGGGTGGTGAGGGGGGCTGCCGTCTGTCCCGGGGAGCACGGGTGTTCTGGCGTGTGGCTACAAGGAAACCGTGCCTGCCGCCGGGGAGCCAGGCCAAGTCCCTTCCCAGAGTGCGGCCGTGCGCTGCCCGGCGCCATGCTTCTGTTGGGCGTCTTAGCGCTGGCTCTCATCGGGCGACCTGCTGGCAGCTCCGAACCAGAGTGGGAGGTGGTGGTTCCCATCCGACTGGACCCGGACATCAACGGCCGCCACTACTACCGCCGGGGTCCCGAGGACTCCGGAGATCAGGGACTCATTTTCCAGATCACAGCGTTTCAGGAGGACTTTTACCTACACCTGACGCCGGATGCCCAGTTCCTAGCTCCCGCCTTCGCCACCGAGTATCTGGGGGTCCCCCTCCAGAGGCTCACCGGCAGCTCTCTGGATCTGCGGCGCTGTTTCTACTCGGGCGACGTGAACGCGGAGCCGGACTCGTTTGCAGCCGTGAGCCTGTGCGGGGGTCTCCACGGAGCCTTCGGCTATCGGGGCGCAGAGTATGTCATTAGCCCGCTGCCCAACGCCAGCGCGCAGGCGGCGCAGCGCAACCGCCAGGGCGCACACCTTCTCCGGCGCAGGAGCGCCCCTGGCGGCCCTTCCGGAGACCCCACCTCTCGCTGCGGGGTGGCTTCAGGCTGGAACCCCTCTATCCTGCGAGCCCTGGATCCATACAAGCCAGGGAGGACGGGTTTGGGGGAGAGTCACAGCCGGCGCAGGGCCGGACGCGCCAAACGCTTCGTGTCAATCCCACGGTATGTGGAGACGTTGGTGGTAGCCGACGAGTCCATGGTCAAGTTCCACGGGGCGGACTTGGAACACTATCTGCTGACTCTGCTGGCCACGGCAGCTCGACTCTACCGCCATCCCAGCATCCTCAACCCCATCAACATCGTGGTGGTCAAGGTGCTGCTTCTGGGGGACCGTGATTCTGGGCCTAAGGTCACGGGCAACGCGGCCATGACTCTACGCAACTTCTGCGCCTGGCAAAAGAAGCTGAACAAAGTGAGCGACAAGCACCCCGAGTACTGGGACACCGCCATTCTCTTCACCAGGCAGGTGAGTTGATCTGCCACCCCTTTGGATCCAATTAGCCCCAATTCTCTTACGGGTCACCTCCCTTAGCTATCCAAAGTCCCTTTGTGTCCTGCCATGCCCCCCCAGATATGAATTCTGTTGATCTCTTCCGACTGCAGCTTTGGAACTTCGAGCCCTCTGCTAGGCTCAGTACAGCTCCGGCTCACGTGCATCTGGGTGGTTGGAGGAGAGCTTGTTTTTTCCGAAGGTGTTGGCCTGACGCAGCCAATCAGCGCCTCCTGGAGCAGGCGCTGAGGGGCTGGAACCCCGAAAGTTGCCGCCCCGGAGCCGCAGTTTGTCTTAATGGCCGATAGGAGGCGCTAAGAGGATGGTGTTGTAAAGGGTGGGAACCTCTGTCTCTCTTGTATGGAACATCTACATTTTGTTACCTCGGAGGACGGTTTATTTTGCAGGCTGTAGAAGTGGAAGGTGATCCAAGGTCAGTGCCTGCTACATTTCTAGCTGGTAACATATCATCTCTCTGGCTTGGGCCTGGAAAACCTGTATTGGGGTGAAGGGAATCGTTGAAGTATTTTGGAGGTTGAAGCGAAAGGCATCCCTTCTTCATGGCTGCTAACTCTACTCTGTTGGACCTTGTCAACGAGGGTTCCACGCTGTTCTCGGCAGAACAGTTTAGCAAGGCACTTGTTTGGTGTTGGGACTGTTTCACTTGGAACTGAGCTGGGAAAATCTCTTCTGATTTGTTAGCAGATGGTGACCCATCTGCCCAGCTGTATGGTGCAGAGCAGAACTGACAAGTTCGCTCATGTTCTGGACTCACTGAAGTTCCTATGACCCCACTAGAGTGCAGGGCTCCAGCGTCCGCCCTGCAGTGGAAACAGTGTGAACTTAGTCAAGAGCCTTTGAGGACTCCAGCTGCAGGGTGTGTGGAGATTAGAAAGATGGATCCAGACCAGGAAAAGCAGCTTTGCCCTTTGCAGGTCTTTACCTGATATTCTGTCTTCAAAGAAGCTATGAATCTGTGAACATTTAGACTCATAGGTGTTGACATGGTTGGAAATTGTAAAGTTTTCTGGATTCTTGAAATTTCTCGGATACAGGGGACCAGGAGAAAAAGGGCCAGCCAAGGGACCTTTTTTCTTTTTTTTCCCTCTCAATTTGGGGGCTGTGACTTCAATCTGTGCCATGCTCTTGTTTTGTCATTATCAACACCACAGTAATCTGGCAGTGACATAGAATCTTGGGTTACTTCTGGGGCTCTCAAATCTCCTGTTTCCAAATGGTCACTTGAAGTTGGTCTGGCGCCCACAGGCTGGAGCTGGAGTCTTCCACAATAACCCATTTGGCACAGCTAGTCCTTTTTCTGGAGTTGGAACTTCCTTCTTTCCCAGCCTCTTCTCCTCCCACCACCTGGTTTCTCTAGGGAGGTCTTTGGCCTGAGTCTTTCTTCCTTGTGTTCATTCTTCCAACTGAGGTTTGTGGAGCTACTGCTGCCCAGTCCCTACAAGCACTGCCTGAGTCATGGGGAAACTGAAGAGAGATGGCTTCAATCTCTGCACACAGGCCAGCCTTGCAGTCAGATTGCTGGGGGGGAGGGGGGAAAGGATGAGGGGGGGGGGAGAGGTGACGAGCAAAGGCCAAGAACAAGATCTCTTAATGGGCAAAGCAGCTGTTGTCTCATTTGCTACCCGGGATGCTCTCATGGAAGTCACTCCCAGCTCTAAAGTAATAGACCTGTCTCTGCTGCTTAGTGCTTAAGAATGACTTTTGGGACCAGCCCTAGGAAGAGGAGTCCTGCTGGGGACTATGGGCCCTACCATCAGAAGGATCCAGCCTTTTGAAGAAGAAGCAATCAAACAGCATGTCAGCTTCTGTCTGTCAGTGTTGTGCTAGCCTCCCAGGGAGCTATATTCTCCATGCATAATGGCTACAAGATGCATGACCACTTGAGTCAGAAGGAGTTGATATGCAAGATGGGCCTTTTAGAAGCTGTTTGCCCTTTAGGCATCTACAGGGCAAAGCCAGAGGGCAGGAGGCTATGTAGGCAGGTCCATCATCAAGGTATGTGTGTTATGCTCTGGATAAACATCCCTCTTTGCCAGCACAGATTTTGGGCCTGTTGCATTCTTGGAGTCTTAGCAAACCTCTCATTCCTGAGCTCCCTGGGGGAAGGTACAGTACTGGAAGAGGACAAGAGCAAACAGCTGCTCTTTCTAGTCTAAGGCAGATGTGGTCTCCAGGAACTTTATCCAGAAGGGAGAATACATTGATCATACAGCAAGTGTTTTGACAATTGGAAGAGTTTATGTAAAGATTCAGAAGGAGTTCATGGACAAAGAGTACACTTCTGAGTTTGCATACCAGTCAGCCTCCAGGCTAACAGCAGGATGAGGTCAGCCTAGGACTGGAACAAGGATCTGCCCAGAGTCAGAGACAAAGTCTTGATCATTTATTTCTATAGGAAAACTGTTTCTCTGGCTTCTCCTGTACCCAGCAATAGACACCAGGTATTTACCTGACAGGCTCTCCTTTGCTGAGACTTCCTGTCTTCAGGTCTAATGCTTCTGTTGTTTGAGTAATCCTTTATGGCAGAATGGCTTTCATCCATTTATTTACACATTTTTGTTTTTGGGTCCAGTCATGGGGCCTGAACTCTGGGCCTGGACGCTGTCCCTCAGCTCTTCAGCTCAAGGCTAGCACTCTACCACTTGAGCCACAGTGCTACTTCCGGCTTTTTTCTTTTTGCTTATGTGGTGCTGAGGAATTGAATCCAGGGCCTCATGCATGCAAGGCAAACGCTCTACCACTGAGCCACCTTCCCAGCCCTTTATGCATTTTTTTTAAATGCTTATGAACACCTATTATTTCAAAGCACTATTGGGGTTGAGCTATTCATATTAATAAGACATAGCCCTAGGAATTTACAGTGTGGCGAGCAGCAGCTAATCACAATGCAGTGTGCAAAGTGCCAGGGCAGAGGGAGGGGTCCTCTGGGGACCAGAGGATGCTTTCCAAGAGCTCCAGCTACAGAAAGACCACTTCAGCCAGGGGAAATGACAAAGGAAGCTTGCTTTCTATGTAGTAGATGATCTTTACTCTTTCCACCATTGGTGTCACTGTGACATTGCTTCTCTTGCATGAAGCATTATAGGTCCCCGCCCCGCCCCCCATGGGCTAATTCTTTCATGTTTTCTCTCCCCCCTCACTCTCTCATGCCATTAGTCCTGTTATTTTACCTCTTTTGGGATTATCCATCTAGGCAGGGCTTTTTTTCCCTCTTATTTTCTTCATTCATACTCTGACCTTTCCCCTCTCACAACTTCAAGCTTAGTGATTGAGGAGGACTATGGTTTGTGGGGGATATTCTGTACTGTGCATGGCAGAATGGTCTCTAGAACCTCGTGTGACAAAGATGGTCACAGCTTTCTGTATAGAAATGAAGCACATGGCAGTGGATTTAATGTTTCAGTTAAAAACCATGAATAAGCTGGGTGCCAGTGGTTCATGCCCGTAATCCTCACCACTCCTTCCTTCCCTCCATCTTCTCTCTCTTTTTTTAAATTAAAAAATAGTTTTTAAACCATTGATTTAGTTAAGGTGGCCAGTGCAAGACTGGATGTGGTGGCTCATGCCTGCAATCCTGCCTTCCATGGAGACAGAGGTAGGAAGATTGGAGTTCCATACCAGTCTGGGCAAAAAGTTACTAAGACCCTATTTCAAATAACATGCTAAGTGTGGTGTTGTATACCAATACCCACAGCTACACAGGAGGTAGCAGTAGGAGGATTGGAGTCTGAAGGTAGCCTTGGTAATGAGGGTAAAATCCTATCTGAGTAAGAACTGAAGAAAAAGGGATTGGAGGCTTGACTTGAGTGGATCACTTGCCTAGAAAGCCTGAGTTCAAACCCAAGTACTGTGAATAATAATAATACTAAGTGAAAAAGGTGGCCAGTGAGATTTTCAGTTTCATTAGGTGTTGCTTTCCACTTTCCTTTGACTTTCTCTGTGGTTATCTCTCTCTTGCTCCCTCCATCCCTTGACACTTTCTCCCACCTCATTTTGACACCTTGACTTGATCACATGACACAAGGAAAGAGTCAGTTGAACTGAGTTTGAGTCCTAGCACTTGAACTTCCAGCCCAAAGACTGGAAATGAGTTAGCTCCCTGATTTTCACTTTCCTTATTTATCATCCTTACACGGAGGTTCACAATGATGGTAATGTTTAACTTGTGAGGCTATTCAATAACATCAAGTTATTGAATCACCAGGAAGAGGCAGTAGAGAGTAGCAGCATTATTTTGTTGTCATTACTTTAGAAGTTGCTTATCTCTTGTTGTCAAATCATTACTTACTGAATAATTAATTCTCCTTGCCAAGATAGCTTGAATTTGGGCTAGCTCTGGTTTAAAGTACTCTATCCCTTGCAGATAACGCTGGGGCTGTCTCCTACCTATGCACATCACACTTGACTGATAAACATTCCTGCTTTGTGTAAGAACTACAGGTGCCGGCATTTGCTTCATCCTGGTCTGTAAGCTCCTTTAGATCAGGGGTCTCTTTATATCTTTGTAGCCCCTGCACAGCCTCATGTATCTTGTGGCTCAGCAAGTGAGCATGGAGGCAAGGTGCTGGGAAAACCTGGGGCTCAGATAGTTGGTTACCTCCCTCCTGGGGATCATTAATCCAACTTTCAGGCTGTCAGGCCGCAGGGTTGGGAGAGGGGGCCAGCGGCTCTTCTGGCATTGCTTCTTGGCGCTAAGCCATTAGGCTTCATCTGGGAGAAAGGTGGGGCCCCAGAAAGGAGGATGATAATCCACTCTGGAGTCAGCAGACAGGGTGCATGGCAGGGCCGGGGGGTCAGTGTGTCAATGCAGGTGTGGGGCAAGGAGCCAAGAGCTTGCTCCACTAGCTAGGCACCAGCAGGAAATGCTCAGCACTGAATCCTGCTAGGCATTATCCCTTAAGGTTTTTCACTCAAGGATAGCACTCTACTGCTTGAACCATACTTCTACTTCCAGTTTTTTGGTTGTTAATTGGAGATAAGAGTCTTAGGGACTTTCCTGCTTAGGCTGGCTTCTAACTGTGATCCTCAGATCTCAATCTGCTGAGTAGCTAGGGTTCTAGGTGTGAAGCACCAGTGCTTGGCAATCTTTCCCTCTTGAGATCCTTTAGCCTCTTTACTCTTTTTTTTTTTTCCCCTTTTTTTTTTTATTGTAAAGATACTATACAGAGGGTTACAGTTACATGAGTGAGGTAATGAGTACACTTCCTCTTGAACATTGTTAGCCTCTTTACTCTTGAGGAGGGTGTGTACCACAAGCTGTAGGGAGGCTTGGTTAGAGCTCAGTCCCTAAACTACACTGTGTAGGTCTCAATCCTGACTGCTTCCTCTGTCTAATTCAGGACTCACTATGTGATCCTGGATGAGTTATTTCCTATCTCTAGGTCTGTTCTGTAAAATGGGGCCTAATACTGGCATCTATCCTAATGCTGTGGTGAGGATTATATGGGCTAATCCAAATAAACTCTTGCATCAGTGTTTGTAACACAGTAGTCACTTAATAAATGATAGCCATCATCACTGTACTTGGTAAGCACCCTCTCTTATAGCAGTCACTTCTCAAAAAGGTTTAACCTTCCTGAAAGCTTTGGCTTTCTTCTTCCTCATTGAGGGACTTCTTGCCATTTTGCTTCCTGGAGTCTCTTGCATTTTGTAAATCTGGAGGACTTTATGTGCCAGTGAAGTTGAATCTGCTAATAGAAGCAACTAACCTCCCCTGCCTCTTCCCTTGTCACCAAACAGCCTTAGCATGTTGCCCAGGCGCTTACTTGCTGGATTTTATTTTATTTTCTGGCAAAGCAAAACCCTCTCATCCTTGAGGATTGCAAACACATGGGTTTGTGTGATTTTTTCCCCTGGCCAGGAACATGAAGTGGTATATGGCAGTGATTCAGATGGAAAACTGTAAATACTTGCATGGGGGTGCTTTACACCAGCAAATACAGAATCCCAACGGTGTGTAATCAAATGGTGTAGATTCAGAACCCCTTTCCTCGCTTATATCTGGGATCTCATGTGAATTCTTGCCCTGGTCCTGCCTCTTCTGAGACGCAGGATGGTAACTAGACCTCTAAGTGCTAACAATGTGCAGGGATGGCCACAATTTTACTGTGAACTAATACTCCCTAGTGTTGGGTATATAATCTCAACTCATTGAACCTCAGTTTCCTCATCTGCAAAATGAGGGGGAAGATTCTGAAGTTCTATAATGGCTCTGGACCCTGTGACATAGCTGTAAAGACGGTTCTGGCTCTGTGCCTTGGATTTCAGGAATTTGGTTACATGAGCATGCATTTCTTTTCTGCCCTTTAAAAAATGAATGTGCTCAATTCTTATGGGTCCCTTGTCCTCTGTGCTGCTGGAAAACATGGAGTATCCCAGCACATGCCTGGCAGATCTGCCGAGTGGGTATCTGGTGGGAATCCTGGCAGTCAAATTGGAGATTGCAAACACATAGGTTTGTGAGAAACAGCAGTGAGGCTATGGCAAAGTGTTACTGTACATCCATCCATCTATCTATATCTATCTGTCTGTCTGTCCATCCTATCTATCTATCTATCTATCTATCTATCTATCTATCTATCTATCTATCTATCTATCTATCTATCTATCTATCTATTTTCAGTCATGGGATTTGAACTCAGGCTTGTGTGCTGACCCTGAGCTCTTTCACTCAAGGCTAGTGCTCTGTCACTTTGAGCCACAGCTCCACTTCCTGTTTTTTAGTGGTGAATTGGAGATGAGTCTAAAGGACTGTCCTGCCTGGGCTGGCTTTAAACTGCGATCCTCAGATCTCAGCCTCCTGAGTAGCTAGGATTACAAGTGTGAACAACCAGTACCTGGCCCATATTTATTTAGCTTGCAGCTCTAATCTACATTGCTTTATAGAAGGGGACAGTTAGAAAAGAACAGTCTAGGAAGATTAGGTTCTTTGCCAAGATGATACTTAGGTCTTTTGGGAAAGCAGCTGTGACCATAAGAGTAATGGCGAATTGCCAGAAGTAGTAAGACAGGTAGGGAACTGGGATGGGAAATGCCTGTACCTTCCAGGCTGAAAGAACCAAAACACTATCTAATTTTTGAATAGCTGGAGGTAAAGAGGTTAAGACAATTTTTAAGTGTTTTTGAGTTCATTCCAGAAGGGTGGAAATATTCAGTGTCATAAAGGAGGAACAATTGGGCCACTGTAGAAGCCTCTGTGGCTGATAAAAGCACCAAGCAAGGCCCAGTGATTCTTTATTTGTATCCCTGGCTTGATGAAGAGGGATAGGCAGAGCCTCTGACCCCAACAGCGGCATCTTCCCATACCGAAGATGCCTGTCACTCCAGGGAGTTTCTCTCTGCTTCATCCTTAACCCGCAGGAAGTTTGCTGGCTTTCCTTGTTCTTCTTGTTTGATCCAGCAAAGCTGGAATTTCTTGATGGAAAGAGCAGGTTGCTCCTGGCTAGGAGGGGCTTGCAGCTGCATGTCTCTCCAGAGAGACTCTGTCTTCCCTGAGGAAGGCTGCCTTGGCTCTAAGGACCTCCCAGAGATGCTGGAAGCAATGAGCTCAGGGGAGCCTGGAAGCCATGGAATGTGCCTAGCCTACAGCAGCCAACCAAACACCTTTGCTGGTTGGGATCCTACACTCTAGAGTCTAGGGTTATAGGGCCCCATTGCCTAGCCTCCTATACCATGCCTGTAGTGTGTCCATTGGCTATGACCGAGTCCCCAGGCATAGAGACCCTGATGCATGCTCCCCTCTATCTACAAGCGAGCCCTGGCCATCCCATTCTCTAAACTGTTCACTGAATAGGTGAATAGAATTTGACAGCAGGGGCTGGGAAGGTGGCTCAGTGGTAGAGCGCTTGCCTTGCATGCATGAGGCCCTGGGTTCAATTCTCAGCACCACACAAGCAAAAAAAAAGCCGGAAGTGGCGCTGTGGCTCAAGTGGTAGAGCACTAGCCTTGAGCTGAAGAGCTGAGGGACAGTGCCCAGGCCCAGAGTTCGGTCCCTATGACCGACCAAAAAAATAAAAAAGAAAAAAGAATTTGACAGGGTTTAAGGCTCTGGGGAAGAACTTTTGAGGAGAGTGTGATTTTGAACAGGGAAGAGTTCTGTGAAGGGAAGGGAATGTGAGGATCCCTGGGCTTGCTGGAAGAGGAAGAAGGGCCCTGTGCAAATCCAGACAACTGAACAAAGGTGGGGCTCACAATGTTTGTCATGGCTCTGGCACCCTGGGTTCAAGTTGGTCACCCTCGTGGTTCTCTGGCCAGCAGAACTGTTAACTCATTAGGAAGTGTGACTATCACCTGACTGCTCAGATGGTAAACTTCGGAGTGCTTTGGGTTAAATTTTGCTGGTTTTCTGTACTATGCCCAGTCTTCCTCCCTGCCCCCTTGTCCCACTAACTGCGGCAGTTTCCTCCCAAGCCCAGGTCTCCATATGCATGTGTGCACCCAGTCACCACATCGACGGCCAGAAAGGGAAACAAGATGGAGAGCCGTGCTCTGTGTATATTCATGTTAACCCCTTGGCACCTACAGGAGAAGGATAAAGCTCTCTTTCCAAGAATTTCCTGGGCAATTGGCTATGACTGAGTTCCCAGTCATATAGATCCTGGTTACATTCTTCTGCTCTGTGACTTGAACCTCTGGGAGCTTTAGCTTCTTTGTCTGTAGAAGGTGATAATCGACCATTATTTCAGAGGAATGTTGTGAAGATTAGATGGGGTTCCGCATGTCATATGCATGCATGGAGGTAACTGGATCATAAGCCTCAGTTTCTACCAGTGACAAATACAGTTCATAAAATAGCTTCCTCTTGAAACCACTGTGAGGATGGAATGAGGTGATCCACGCCATTGTTTCTTGTGCCTTGTGGAATGTTCTCAGCATTGAAGGCAGAGACATAATGAAGTAACTGCTAGTGTCATTGATTCAATGCCTGTTTCCTCAAAGGGGACAGAATATACATGCTTGGCTTAGTTTTAACTCCTGAATTTCTAAGCACTGTAGTGCACAATAAGTTCTAGAGATATCCACTGCAGGAGCCCCATGGTTCCCTCAACATCCCCTGTAAATATTTCCTGAGGAAGCCCTAGGTCTTGCAGCAAGTTAAGTTTCCAGCTTAGATAATCATTCATTTTTCTTTCTTTTCCAGCAGCCCTTAAGTTCGTGGTCCTCTTCAGCTTCTGAAGCTAATTAAACTATATAGATGGTGGCTTGTAACCACCTCACTCTGCTTCTTTTCAACCCAAGAAATCCGACACACTGGCATGGGTGGGCCCTTGGCTTAACTTAATTCGTGGCAGTCATTCCACAAAGATGGAGGCTACTCCAGGCTGACCATGGATGGGGATTGTGGTTGCCTTCCACCCCGACCTGCCTTAGGAATCTATGACCAGAATCTCGCCCTACTGTGGGAGCTGCCATTTCTCTCTTCTAGAAGGCCATCTCTATATAAAGCAGTGGGCCTTGGTGTTTAATTTTGTACCTCCTAATTTCCTACCACAAGACTTCCCTGGGTAGGGCTGGGCTCAATCTTCTCCGTGAGCCACACAGTTTCCACCCTGGGCCACAGTGTGGGTCAGTTCCATGAATAGCTCCACAACCCTAAGCAAGGAAGGCTTGCCTGGAAGGTGCTTGACCTGGTAGCTGGGCCCGATTGGGACTGAAGTGGGATGAGTTGGAATGTCCCATAGGATGCTCTTTCTTCCCTTCTGGTCCCTTCTGCTACTAACGTTTGGCTGATCATTTCTTCCCTACTTGGCAGGATCTGTGTGGGGCTACCACTTGTGATACTCTGGGCATGGCCGATGTGGGTACCATGTGTGATCCCAAGCGAAGTTGCTCTGTCATTGAGGATGATGGGCTCCCATCAGCCTTCACCACTGCCCATGAGCTGGGTAAGCCTGAGGGGAGGGGAGAATCCCTTTGGTGTGGTGGTTCTGGGTTTGTGCTGAGTGCTCTGAGGGTATGGGTGGCTGTGAAGAGACATTTGCCATTACTGTGTTATATTCTGAAATCTAAAGGATCTTTTTTAGAGTTAGACTCTGCTTGGACAGTGGCTTTGTTGTATCTTTTTTCATTTGCCCCAGTCTAACTGCCCAGTGATAGGGTCTCTGTGCCTCTGTAGTCTATATCACATGAGAACTATGGGAAAAGTATGTTCAAGATAAGGAGACACATTTCTGTTCCCACTGAACTCACAGCCTGAGGGAGGGGACAAATGAGACAAGCATGAGGTCTTGGTGATATTTGCAGAGCAATTCATCCATAGATACAAATGCACAGTCTGAAAACTGTCACAGAAGTTTCTAGCTTAGCCCATGCCTCCTTCAGTCCCTTGTGCCTGTTCTGAGCAGCCCTTTCTGCCCATCCCTTGAGTCTTCTCATTTGACTTCACAGGTCATGTATTCAATATGCCCCATGACAATGTGAAAGTGTGTGAGGAGGTGTTTGGAAAGCTCCGAGCTAACCACATGATGTCCCCGACCCTCATCCAGATTGACCGAGCCAACCCCTGGTCAGCCTGCAGTGCTGCCATCATCACCGACTTTCTAGACAGTGGGCATGGTAAGTAAGCCAGGGTGGCAGAGAGGAGCAGGGCTGACCTGAAGGACAATTCATGGCTGTCCCTGGTGGCACTGCTCACTACTTACCTGAGGTGTGACAGTGCCAAGGAGCTAGGTTCTAATATGGGACCATTCCAGTGGCTTCTTGCTTCATTCTCTCTCTACCATTTAGATTCAGGCCAGAGAGGCCTGACTTTCCCGTTTGTCGCAATAAGCATCCTTGGCTCTCTGCAGGTGACTGCCTTCTGGACCAGCCCAGCAAGCCCATCTCCTTACCCGAGGACCTGCCGGGCAACAGCTACACCTTGAGCCAGCAATGTGAACTAGCCTTTGGTGTGGGCTCAAAACCCTGCCCATACATGCAGTACTGCACAAAGCTGTGGTGCACTGGCAAGGCCAAAGGACAGATGGTGTGCCAGACTCGCCACTTCCCCTGGGCAGATGGTACCAGATGTGGTGAGGGCAAGTTCTGTCTCAAAGGGGCCTGTGTGGAGAGACACAATCTTAACAAGTACCGGGTGAGTGTGAGAGCATGTGTGTTGGGGGGTGGAGAGGTAGGGGAGGAGACTAGGGAATTGGAGGTGGGCCTCCATTGCTTGGTCTTTAATGGGAGGCTGCGTGGTACAGCGTGGCAGTGGCATACAGCTATACCATGCACCCTTTCCTGTCTATATGTTTTTGGGAAAGTAGTCTGTGGGCCAGATCTCAACACACACGATGAATGAATAGGCTAAATGTTCTTAGACGAAAGAGTCTGAGAACAGGCAAGTAAAGGGGAGCTCCTTCTCTTGGGAAAAGAAATCAGATGATGAAGAGACTGGTACAAAGGATGCTGGATATGGGAAATGGGATCTGGCAGCCCAATCTTTCCACTTCATTTCTAGAATTATCATCAGCAAAATTTACCTATGCCCTCCAACCTCTTTTCTGAACTGAAACCTGTCTTTCGTGGGGAGGAGGGACAGCTAAGGTCAAAAGCTCTCAATGATCCCTAATTAAGAATCTCATTCGGACTACCACATCGCACTTTCTAATGTATTCTCTCCAGCTTTTAGATTCCAACAGTGCTTCAGTCTCATGTAGGTATACAGTCTGTTATTACAGCCATCTTTTCCTTCTCATGTTCTTGCCTCCCTATTGAGTTGAGAGTCTGTGGTCAACTGTTAAAAGTTAACGACCTGGAAACTCAACTGGGACCATATGCTAATAAATGGTCATAGATTTCATTTTTTTCATTTTTTTTAGTTCATACATTCTCACAACCTCCTAAACTTATCAGCTTATACCTTCGCCTCTGATGTTAGTCCGTTTTCCATTACTATAATGAAGCACGGGAGGCTAGAAACTTATAAAGAAAAGAACTTTATTTAGCTCACAGTTTTGGAGGTTGAAAGTCCAAATGGCATGATACAGGTTCTAAGTGAGGGGTCCCTGCCATCATGGCAGATGGCACTAGGTAGGAATACTGTAGAGGGGGAGCTCATATAGTGAGAATGAAGTCAGAATGTAGGTGGGGCCAGGCTCATGATTTATAACATCTCACATCCTTGGGACTGGCCAGCATTCCACCTTTAATGATCTAACTACATCCCACTAGTTACCATTCAATGATCTTACTTTCTTCATATCTCACTGCATTAAGAAGGTCTCATCACTTACTACCACCATACTGGGGGTCACGGTTCTAACATGTGAACTCTTGGAAGTCAGACCACATCTACATCATAAAAACTGGTAGCCCTCGACCCAATTCATCACGAAAAAAATAGGAGGCATGAGAAGAGAACTTCCACTACTCCCATCAGTGCAACTGTCATCTCTTCTGCTTGTGTGGCCAAGCTCTCTACCTTTCTCTTTGCAGTTGACTACACTCTGTGTAGTCATGTTTTGTGCTGCCTATAATCCCTCCCACTCTGTCAAGAACACTTAACCAGGAAGAGGAGCTGTGGCTCAAGTGGTAGAGCTCTTGCCTTGAGCTGAAGAGCTCAGCACCCAGGCCCAGAGTTCAAGCTCCATGAAAAAAAAGAAAATAAAAGAAAAAAACAACACTTAACCTGTCTCCCTATTCACCCCTGCATTATCAATTGTCCCTCCCCCTCCTATTTTGTGTCAGTATGGGGCATGAACTCAGCCTCATGCTCTTGCTTGGCTTTTTTCATGCAAGTTGGCTCTTTACCACTTGAGCCACACCTCCACTTCTGGCCTTTTGCTGGTTTACTAGAGATAAAAGTTTCTCAGATTTGTATGCCTGGATTGGCTTTGAACATGGATCCTCAGATCTCAGTCTCCTGAGTAGCTAGGATTATAAGCATGTGCCATCCATGCCCAATCCCTCTTTTCAGCTGAATCATTCCTACCAGGATATAAACTTGCTGTGATTTCCTCTATCTTACACAAAGGTTCTTATCATACTATGTTCTGTCCTCTCAAAATATCAAAGTCTGTTTCTTTTGACTCCTTTTACAACAAAGTCCTTTGAAAGAGCTGTAAAACATGCTCTCTCTAATCCTTCTCTTCCTGTTTCTCTCTGGAGTCCATTCCCTCCCAACAACCCTCCAAAATAACTTTTATTATGCTTACCACATAGCCTCATGTTTCTGAAGTCCGGAGTTGATTACCCTTCTTCATGTGGCTTGACATGCTGCAGTGCTTAGCGAAGCCGGTCACATTCTCCCCAGGGCATGGGTCCACTTTGCCTGAGAGCTTCTACTGTCTATGGAATCTCTTCCCTCATCCCCTTCACTGGTTTCTCCTCATCTGCTCATTTTCAGAACTCCCCAAATCAGGCCTACCCACACTTAATCTCATAGTTTATAGACTGTGGCCTTAATCACCACTCAAAGGTTGAAGATTCTCCCTCCTGAACTACAGATTTGTATATCAAGTGAGTTTTCCATTCACACTTGGACACTTGCTGCTGCAAGGCTGAGCTCCTGATCACATCCCAAACATGCTTTGCCACCTCCACCTTCCTCCTGTCAGAGCCTAAACTCCTCTCACATGCACGTCAGTGATTCCTATTGACTTTCCCTTCAAAATAGATCCAGAACTCCTTTCCTGTCCTTACCTCTTCTATGCTGTATTCTTCCTGTATTATAACCATTGTTCCCCATCTCATCTCCCTGCTTTTAAAATTTATTTATTTGTTTGTTTGTTGTGCTAGTCTTGGGAATTGAACTCAGAGTTTGGGAGTTGTCCCTGGGCATTTTTTTTTTTTTTTGCTCAAGGCTAGTGTTCTATCACTTGAGTCAAACCTCCATTACTGGTTTTGTGGCTTCATTAGAGATGAGATCTCACAGACTTTCCTGCCTGGGCTGGTTTTGAACTGTAATCCTCAGAACTTAGCCTCCTTAGTAGCCAGGATTACAGGGATGAGCTACTGTTGCCTGGTCTTCTGTGCTTCTGAGCTTACTTTTACCAGACTATCCCAAATACAGCAGCCAGTAAGATCCTTTGAAAATAGAGATTAGACTGTGCCCAGCTTGGAACCCTTCCCAGACCTGGCGTGAGCCATCTTGGTCTCTGTGCTCTTGGCTCTTACTCACACTGATCCAGTGGTACAGGAACCCTCCCCATGCATCCCTCCTCAGGCACGTCAGGCTCTCCCTCTAATTGGAATGCTCTTTCCTTCACATCTGCATGGTTCATGCTCATCCTTCCTTCAGGCCATTTTTTGTGTGTGTGTGGCCTCCTTGACCCCTCAAATACAGAGCGGCTTCCGCAGTACCCACATCCCAACCACTTCCAACCCCATCTGACCTCTCTGTGCTCTGGCTTGTTACTATTTGTCTTTTCTCACTAAATGCAGTGGATATGGGGGCAAAGACTTGCTATACATAATGTCAGGCCTAGGAAGAACTCAGTAAATATTTGGTGAATGAATAGTATGTGGCCGGGGCACAAATGAATGTTTTTGTATGAATGGTGGGGAAGAAATGATGCTAGGTAAAAAAATCAAACAGCTTTGTCTCCAAAGCTGCTACAACAAAAGTAAATATTGAAAAAAAGTTGGAGATAATAAGACGAGCTCATTTTCATTAATTCTTTGCTGACTTTGGAGAGAGTAATTTCCATGGTATAATAGGGATAAAATCCACTTTGCAGGGCTCTGAGGGGTGAAGTTGTAGAAAGAACAGAAGCAAAAGAAGGGGAGAGGGTGAAGTGAGCCACTAGTGTGGGAGAAAATAGAAGTAAGAGATAGTGTTGTTTTTAAACAGAATAAAAGAGACAGGTTGACACAATGAAAGAACTATTTGACAGGAATACAGATTGAATGATATGCAGAATATTTATGCAAGTTATAGTCATTCTATTTCATGCAATTCTAGTTACTGCTTCAGTCCACATTGGGCTAGTTTCTGTATGGCTTGTACAACTGGGCCATTTCCTCTATTGTCCAGCTGACATGTGTTCAGGAGGTGAATGACAATTTTAAAAACACATACTGAAGGTTATAAATTTAAAACATAATTATATTATAATTAAATTATATAGATAATTAAATTATTAAAATATTAAGTTATAATTATATTAAATTATATAGGGATGATATATTTCTCCCTTTTCTTCCCTCTTAAACAAACATGCACTACATAATTTACATTAAAGCCAATTGGAGATGGTTTTAGGGATTTCTTCCTTCTTTCCTTCCTTCTCTTGCTTTCTCTCTCTCTTTTCTTTTTTTTTTTTTTGTGTTGGTCCTAAGGCTTGAACTCAGGGCCTGGGTGCTATCCTTGAACTTTTTAGCTCAAAGCTAATGCTCTACCACATGAACCACATCTCCACTTACAGCTGTTTTTGTTGGTTAATTGGAGATAAGAGTGTCATGGGCTTGCCTGCCTGGGCTGACTTTGAACCATGATCTGCAGATCTCAGCTTCCTGAGTAGCTAGGATTACAGGCACGAGCCTGTTTTAGGGTTTCTTAATAGTGTCTTATCTGTATGTCCTCTTAATACAAATGTTAACCTGCTGACAATGACATTTTCTCACATATATTCTTTGAAATCTTCTAAGTGTTGTGAAAAGTTTGAACTATAGAACATTTACAGATACAAATATTCAAATACCTATAGAAATGCTGTTTACTGGCAAAACTATTGGTGGGTCTGCCAAAGGTTTAGACTCTTGTCCATGTACTAACTACAGATAAGGGGAAATTTCCAACTCCTGTATAAAGGCAGGTTGGTGCTAGGAATTTTTAAATAAGTCACCTCATTTAAATCTCCTAACTGACTTCAGACCTTGCTCCATTTATGCAGGCAAAGCATGTGAAACCTAAGGAGGTATGGCCATCGGTTTAAGCCTACTATTGATAAATTGATTGATTGATTGATTGCCAGTACTGGGACTGCTCTCTCACTTGGATTCTCCACTCAAAGCTGGTGCTTTACCATTTGAGCCATACCTCCACCTCTGGCTGTTTTGCTGGCTAATTGGAGCTAAGAGTCTCACTGGGTCCTTTGCCCAGGTTGGTTTGGAACCGTGATCCTTAGATTTCAGCCTGAGGGGTAGCTAGGATTCTGAACATTAGTCATCAGTACCAGCTTCAAGATTACTTGTGTAGTGAGGGCAGAGACAATTGAGCAGCATATTTGCCTCACTCTGAAGCCCAAAGAGGTCTCCATCTTCTGAATGATCTCATTTATAACTGGGAGCTGTTGGTTTGCTATACTAATCTGTTGAAGGGCTATGTGGACTCTGTGCACCCAGACTATTTGCTTATGTTTTGTTCATGATGCAACATGGATTTCATTCCAGTGGAGTGGGATGGAACCTTGAAGGCAGTACCAGCACCTTCTGCCTGCTAAGGGGCTGGATGTGGCACTTAGCGCTGCAGCAATGTGACTTGTTCTTCCTTACAGGTGGATGGTTCATGGGCCAAGTGGGAGCCCTATGGTTCTTGTTCTCGTACCTGTGGTGGAGGTGTTCAGCTGGCTAGGAGACAGTGCAGCAACCCCACCCCTGCCAATGGGGGCAAATATTGTGAAGGAGTGAGAGTCAAGTACCGGTCTTGCAACCTGGAGCCCTGTCCTAACTCAGGTGAGATGGGGAAGGCAACAAGTGGCCTAGGCCCTGAGAAGGTGAGCCTGGAGGTCATTGCCTTCTAGGTACCCTCCTGGGGCATTTGTGGTCAAAATGAAGTTGCAGTCAAGATTTCCAGGCCAGAAGAGAGGAGAGATATTGAGCTCCCCTGGAATTCATCCCTCTGGCCACTCACCTTTGAAAATAAGGGTATTTGCTGGGGGCTTAAAGTGGACTGTTACATAGACCCAGTGCTTGAAGTGTTGAAGTTGTAGTAGTTAAGTACTCCTCTCTTCTAAGCAGGAATCCAAGACTTAGTGGGAAAAATTTTTACCTTTTTTCTATTTTCCTATCTAAAACTTAGTATTTCTTCCAATTAGAAAGTTGTACTTTTTTCTTTCTTTTTCTTGTTTTGTGTGTGTGTGTGTGTGTGTGTGCACGCATTTGTGTACGCACCAGTAATGAGATTTGAACTCAGATCCTTGGTGTTGTCCTTTAATTTGCTCAAGGCTGGTGCTCTACCATTCTAGATTTTTGGTGATTAACTGGGATAAGAGTCTCATGGACTGTCACATCATGATCCTCAAATCTCAGCCTCCTGAGAAACCAGGGTTACTGGCCCTGACAGCATTTTATTTATTTATTTATTTATTTTTAAATGTTTTTTCTTTTTATTAACCATTCCATCAAAAATGTGAAATCAAGGTTAGATAACCCAAGAAAGTGGCACATTGCTCATGGAGTGCCTGTGTCTTTTGGTACTGGGCTGATTGAGGGGGAGATGAGCTGAATCACCCTGCTGAGGGGTGGAGAGTAGAAGGGCTGTTTAGAGTCACAAAGGGGCTGGCCACTCTTGGAAGGTATACTGTATTTCATACTTGGCTCTTCCGCTTAGCTTCCTTTGTGTGCTTTCTCCCTTCCCAGCCTCTGGCAAGAGCTTCCGGGAGGAGCAATGTGAGGCTTTCAATGGCTATAATCACAGCACCAACCGCCTCACCCTGGCTGTGGCATGGGTACCCAAGTATTCAGGTGTATCTCCCCGGGACAAGTGCAAGCTCATCTGTCGAGCCAATGGCACTGGCTATTTCTACGTGCTAGCACCCAAGGTGAGTGGATTGGGCACAGGAGATTAGAACTAGGACTGGCCTTCAGGGGAGCATCAAGCTGATGTATCCTTCCTCTTCCTCTTCTTTTCCTCCTGGGTCTTCTGCAGGTGGTGGATGGTACGTTGTGCACTCCTGACTCCACCTCAGTGTGCGTCCAAGGCAAATGCATCAAAGCTGGCTGTGATGGAAACCTAGGCTCTAAGAAGAAGTTTGACAAATGTGGGGTGTGTGGTGGAGACAATAAAAGCTGCAAGAGGGTGACAGGTCTCTTTACCAAGCCCATGTGAGTTCTGGGCCCTGGAGGGTAAAACCTGGGAGAAAAGGGGGAGATGGGGTAGTGGAATTTCCCCCAGGGACTGAAAGCTTGGGTTAGATTGGGGTAAATATCAGGTCCTGGCCATACCCTTGCTGTAGAGGCTCCACAGATACTGTTAGTCTATGCCCCCTTCCATCCATCCCTCCATCCCTTCCTCTAGCCCTCTTTCCATCCATCCATCCATCCATCCATCTATCCATCTATCCATCCATCCATCCATCCATCCATCCATCCATCCATCCATCCGTCTGTCTGTCCATCCATCCATTTCACAAAAATGAATGCTTGAAAAGGACATGCTTCAGTGGGAGATGACATTCAGACAGATGTCTATTGCTCTAGAGTAGGGCTGACAAGCATTTAAATCTTAGTTCCCCATTTTCTTTCTGACCTTGGGGGAAGTGATGTATTCCCCAGGATGTAATACTAATATGCTTCATGGGTGCTCTTCTGAGGAGTAAAGAAACTAATCCCCAAATGGCTAATGTTATACCTGGTGCCTAATCAATGCTCAGGACATGATCTTGACAAGGAGGAAGTAGGTGACAGCTGCCATCCTGTCCTTGGCCTGAGGGATTGGATTGAGGTGAGAATGGCAGTAAACTGAGGAAGGGACAGAGTGAGTAGCTGGGCCTCAGGAGCTTCCACTTCTTAGAAAGTAGGCTCCAGGGCCAGCTGGGGAGTTGCCACAGGGTCTCTTCTAGTCCCAACTCCAGTGTCTGTGGCTTCTCTGCTGGAGCTTCGGAGCCATATTCTGGAAGAAGCAGAGCACTGGAGGTCTGTTGGGAGCATATTGGGTCGGCCTGGCAACCCAAGTATTGATGATGGAAAAACCAGATGGCTGTCCTAAAGTTTGAGGACACGAGCCCCACTCCTGGTCCTTAGCTGGGTGAATCTTGGCCTCTTTTCTGGAAGCTTGAGCACTCCAGGTGCCATTTTTTTTTTTTTTACAGAGACCTGTTGCATGTGACTGCATGAAGAGTTGGAGGCTTTTATCTAGACATACCTTAGATGAAGTGGCCAGGTGCCCTTTCACAGACTGTGGGAGCTGGAGGGAGCTTTAGAATAGATCTAGCTTACCTACCTCAATATGCAGACTGTGGAAACTGCAGGGAGCTTTAGAACAGATCTAGCTTACCTACCTCAGTGTGCAGATGAGGACACCAGAGCCCTGAAAACCTGGGCTTACTTACTTAAAGGTGTCTGAGTCACAACTGATCATCATCCCCAATTCCAAGGTTAATTCTTTCACTGAGTCAAGCTGCCAATCTTGGATTTGGGCACTGTATTCTTATTTCCTTCCCTCACCTCTCACCCTCCTCATATCTATTGAATCCTGTCTGTGCCAAGCACTGAGCTCCATGATTTATATGCTGTGGCTTCTTTAATCCTTGCAGTTCAATGAGGTATGTGTGATTATGAGCTCCGTTTTATGGATTAAGGAAACAGAGGCTTAGGGAAGCAGAGACTCCATCCAAGACCAACAGCAAAGCAAGGGGTGTGGATCTGTGATTCCAAAACTTGTGCTATTACTCACATCTCAGAAATCACCAACAGATATACTTACTGAAGAGAAAAGATCATGAATGCATCTAAAGACCAGGCATTTAGTTTTAGATGATCTAATAACTAACTAGCCCATGTACCAGCTTTCAGACTGGTACTTTCATTGTGTTTTGGATGGCGATTAAGTAACCTGGTTAGTCTTTTCTTTGTGTGTGTGCCAATACAGGGGCTTGAAGTGAGGGACTGTGCACTGTCCCTCAGGTTTTTTTTTTTTAATTCAAGGATGGCTGGTGCTTTACCTCTTGAGCCACAGCTCCACTTCTGGCCTTTTGGTGATTAATTAGAGATAAGAACGTTACGGACTTTACTGCTTAGGCTGGCTTTGCTAATCCTCAGGTGATCCTCAGATCTCAGCCTCTTGAGTAGCTAGCATTACAGGTGTGAGCCACTGGTGTCTAGCAGTGTGGTTAGTCCTTGTTATCTTGGTGTCTGCGGCCCTAAGGTTTGCAAACAAAGGAATCCATCATGTTTTTGAAGAGAAAGAGAGGTCTGTGGTCCAGGAAAGCGTCTGATGCAGTTGTTCCTCTCTTCTCCTCCAGGCATGGCTACAATTTCGTGGTGTCCATCCCTGCAGGAGCCTCGAGCATAGATATTCGCCAGCGGGGCTACAAGGGACTTATTGGGGATGACAATTACCTGGCCCTGAAGAACAGCCAAGGCAAGTACCTGCTCAATGGGCACTTTGTGGTGTCGGCGGTGGAGCGGGACCTGGTGGTGAAGGGCAGCCTGCTTCGGTACAGTGGCACGGGCACAGCAGTGGAGAGCCTCCAGGCTTCGCGGCCCATCCTGGAGCCGCTGACGGTGGAGGTCCTCTCCGTAGGCAAGATGACACCACCCCGTGTCCGCTACTCCTTCTATCTGCCCAAAGAGCCCCGGGAGGACAAGTCCTCCCACCCCAAGGACCCTCGGGGACCCTCCGTGCTGCACAACAGTGTCCTCAGCCTCTCCAATCAAGTGGAGCAGTCAGACGAAAGGGTCCACACTCGCTGGGTGGCAGGCAGCTGGGGGCCTTGCTCAGCAAGCTGTGGCAGTGGCCTGCAGAAACGATCAGTGGACTGTCGGGGTTCCCCAGGACAGCTCGGGGCCTCTGCCTGTGATACAGCCCATCGGCCAGTGGAGACACGAGCCTGCGGGGAACCCTGCCCAACCTGGGAGCTTGGGACCTGGTCACCCTGCTCCAAGAGCTGTGGTCGGGGATTTAAGAGACGTCCGCTCAAGTGTGTGGGCCATGGAGGCCGGTTAATGGCCAGGGACCAGTGCAATCTACGCCGCAAGCCCCAGGAACTGGACTTCTGCATCTTACGGCCCTGCTGAGTGGGATTGTCCTTTTCTTCCCCTCATTCTCTGGCCGGCTGATATGCTGGTGTTCTGGCCAGCTGGAGCAGAGGACTATAGGCATGGGCCTATGCCATGATGCCACTCACCTCCAGGACAAGGGCCATGGGTTGGGGAGAGAGGTTCCCTTCTCCCTGGACTGGGCAGGGGGAAGATAATAAGTGCACAGTCTACCTCATGCCCTGCTCCTTTGGGGGACCCAGTTGCAGGGAGAGGCTACAAGGTGCGGGGCTGGGCAGAAGGGGCTGAGGGAGGTCCACTTTCCCAGAGACCTGGAGGTTGAATGCCCCCACCCACCCCCGGGCAGAACTTCAGGGACCTCAACTCATAAGGAGGCTACAGGCTGCTGGAAGAGCCATGGCCCGGTAGCTTGCCACCCTGAGGTGGCTCCAGGGGGCTGGCTGTGAGATGCCTCTGAACAAGGCAGGGATTTCACGGTGCTCTCAGTCCTCCTTCCTTTTCTGACAGACATGGGCTGAATAGTAAAATCTGCCCTGGGAGTTGACAGTAGCCAAGAGGAGAGTGAGAGTGGGTGTGACTGGACTTGGGTGTCTCCACTTGTGAAGAGATAGGAGTTGATCAGGAGTCCTAAGGTTCCTCATCCTCCACCGTAGCCCGTCTTGAAAGAACAGCTCTTCTCTTCTCTCCTGAAGGCCAGGGCGTCAGCCTAGCAGAGGGCCACCAAAGTGTCCTCTGAGGCCTTGAAGGCAGATGATGAAAATCTACAGAGTCCTTCTTCATTAGGAAGGGGCTGGCCAATGCAAACAGATGTTGTCTCTTAGATGCAGGGAATGTGAGGAGTGATCTAGAAGGTTCTTCTGACATTGCATTTGGGGTGGGAGCTGAGCTCTTGGGGTTGGATTTGGGAATACAAACTGAGGAATACATCCTCCTGAGAAGGATGTAAGGTTGATGCTGAAGACAGACACTGCATTGCTCCAGAGAACCCCCATCATGGCCATAGTCCTGGATTATGCAGGCCTGGAGGCAGGAGGTGCTGAATAACCATGTGCCTGTCAATTAATCTTCACCCCGATAGCTCCTGCTGTCTGTCTGCCATGGGCACATCATATTGCATCTCCAGGCCTTTGCCCGTCCAGCTAATAAATGCGCTTCCCTCTTTGCTACCTCAGATTATGCTCTCTGGAAACCCACCTTGTTTCTCTCCAGGGTCAGAAGTGATCTGGTGCTTCTACTACACCCAGCCATAGAGAAGAACATGCTCTCTGCAGCCTTGCCACCGTCTGCAGCTCCAGATAGGAAGAACAGGGTCTCTCTCTCTCTCCAGGTTCTTTGGCTGCAGATTTCAAGAGCACCTAAAACAGGGACCTGATTGCAGCCATCACTAGTGAACTGCCAGAAACACATCTGTCTTGTAGGTATTGGCAAGGGAGCAGAAGCCCAGGTGTTTCTTACAGTGCCAAGTGAGGAGATATGTTGGAGTTAGAGATCCTTTAGCCAGGCAGGGTATTTCTTATAAGGTGCAGATGCCCAGGTGATATTCCACTTCAAAGTCTAGGTGATGAGTTCAGGATCTCAGTGGAGAACGTCATTAAGATAAGATATGCATGTGTTTTCCATGAGAAAGGGGTTCAGTCTTTCTATTTGTTTCCCCCTAATAGTCAAAATCCACAACCTGGCCAGTCAAACCCTTGGAATGATGTTCCAACCCTGCTCTCATCCCAGGCCAATGGCCTTGGACAAGACTCCTGCAGGGGGTAGAGGACATACAGCTCTCTGAGACAAGGCTGCAGTCACCCTGGAAGGACGGAGGGAGGAGGAACCCACCCTCCTTCTGTGAGCATGGAGAAGCTATAGAGACAAAAGGGCCCCAGGCCAGGGAGCTTTGCCAGACAGTGACAGCAACACTCCAGTGCTTGGAGCCTTCTCTTCTAGTTGAGGAGAGTGTAGTGTAGGGGCTGTATGGAAGGGCTTGGGAAAGGATGGGTGGGAAGGGAGTGATGGGAGGAGTCACTCAGGTGACTGGCTCCCAGCAGAGCAGTGTTTGCAATCAGTTGCTTTACAAATCTTTTCAAGGAGGGATAACCACTCTTGCTCCTGACATGGGCCATGTTTCCATGGTTTATTCTGTCACAATGGTTGTTTTTGTTTTTGGTTATACATTTCTTTTCTTTTTAAAAAAGCAATATGATGAAAACCACTTGGCAAGTTTCTCTTGTCTTTGAACAGTTCCTCAGTCCACAGGGCTGACTGAGCAGAGAAGAGATTCAAGACACAGGATTCTGGTGGTGGAATAAAAATCAAGGTGGTATGGAAGAAGAGAACCATTTTGTGGGGGCTCCAGGGACTTCAGTGGGGGTGCAGACATTATGACTTAGGATTCCCCAGCCTCTTTTCCTATCGTGTGCACTGACTGGAGGAGTCTGATTCATCACTCTTACGGATCTCATCATGTTGGAGAAGGGGCTGAGAGGAGCTGAGGACAGTTTGAGGGGGCCTAAGCGCACCCAGCCTGGAAACACTAAATACTACCATTGATAGAGCCCCCTTCACCCCCCACCTCATGTGCTTGGTTCTTTTGCATTCCATGGGAGGCCCTGGGTTCTGGCTGGGCGTGTATACTGTGTATACATGGGAGGTGGCTGCTGAGGTGACAACAGCTACTCCTAATAAAGTTGAGAGTATTTAAGATGCATGTCCTGCCTCTGTCATTGCATATCTTCCATGCACACAGTCTCCATAGTTACAGGGCACTTGCTTTGTGCCAGCCACGGTGATAAGAACTATGGAGATACTAATTACAAGGGCAATACAACCTTGTTCTACATAGCTCCCAAGGTTGAGAGGAAGTTGGAGTCTTGAGAAGCTGTGACATGACTGGGAAGAAGCCAACCAATGCTGAGAAAGGAAACATTGGCCCTGGTGCTTGTGGGCTGCATTTAGAGTGACCAGGGAAGGTCCCTCAGACAACGGGCAGCTTACCTGAGACACCACAATGAGACAGTAGCCCTGTGAAAAGTGGGGAGGGGTTTTTCAACACAGGAGCAGGAGGCCTAGGTAGGGGCTTAGAGGGGAACTCTGGGATTGTACTTGGTGAGGAAGGTAAGGCACAGGGGCAGGTCAGAGAGCCGTGTAGGGATTCCAATGAGTCATCTTAAATAGAAACCCTCAAGTTTCTTAAGAGAACATTTCATCCTGTTTGGAGAATTCTTACCTCTTTCTGAAGTAGGGATGCTAAATCTAACCCGCATTTCTTAGCCGCATGGTGGATGATAGGTTATTGGGTTTAACTGGTGCCATCTTGTCTTATGGTGGAGACAGGGAAGTCCCACCTCCTAGGTGATAGGTGTGCCTGAATTCCTAGGGGCAGGGATGGGGACTTGGACAATAGGTTATTAGACTTGCCAGTCTTGGGTCATGAACTCTCAAGCTCCCTGTGACCCTGCCCTCTGACCTGACCCTATTCAGGCCTGGGCCAGCTCAGGCACCAGGATGGCATGCTACATGTCTCCATGTTCGTGTCCTGTCTCCTGGTTCTTCTCCGGTCACCATGGCATCTCACTTCAACTCTCCCTTGGAGCTGATCTGGTTTGTTGTTTTTCTGCCTTGTCTTTGCTCTCCTGGTCTCATGGCTCCGTTTTCTGACAACGTTAAGTGTATATGCAGGACTGCAGATCTTTGGGACAGGAGTCCATCTGCAAAAGCTGGCCTTTTAATAAAGACTTCCAATTTGACCTCTCAACATGTGGCTTCTCTGTTTTCTCACTGTACAATGTTGGTCTTAAGACTGCAAATATACAACAAGAGTGGGGTGTGACGCATTTTAAGGAACATCTCTAAACTTGTTTGCCCCAGAGCTGATCACCTCTTAGAATCTCATTTTCTGTCTGAAAAGTGAGAAAGGTATATTTCATGCTCCTTTCAGGTGCCTCCAGAATTAGTGGTTTCTAGACACAGCTATGTTTTAGACTTTGGTGAATGACCCTCTGGCTTCAGAGCTTGGGCAGTGATGGGAATCTTGTTTTGTTCTCAGAACTTAATATACCTCCCATGGCTTGGTCCACTGACTAGCCTCCAGCCCAGAATCTTAATCTAGATATGAAAACCCCCTCCCCCCCTCAGGTGATAGGCATCTGAGACTTGCTCAAATAATGGGTTCCTTGAGCCAGACCAGTACCAAAACCTCTGGAAACTCTCTGAACCCTGCAGCTACCTGGGACTCTGCCCCACCCATTACCCTCCATATAAGGCTCTCCACCCCTGCTCCCATTACACCTTGGGTCTCCTGACTGTCCTCAGGTCATCATGGCATCCCTCTTCAACTTTCCATTAAACTTGACCTGCTTTCTGCTCTTTCTTTATTCGAATACCATTTCTTTTGGTCTTTCTGGCAGAGCAAGGCCATGAGTTCCCCACAAGCTGAGAGAGCCCCTTGAGGTATGTGGGTAAGGTGACCAGAGAGAAGGCTTGGGTAGAAGGTCCTGGATAAAGGAAGGCTCAACCGGAAGGGAGGCCTGGAAGAGACTTAGAAAGGCTTGAATTGATGCTTAAATTTAGTCAACAATTGTCTTTCTGGTTTCCATAGCAGCAATTACTACCTTTCGAAGGTAAAAGACCTGTGGCTGGTTTGGGGTTCAGGGAATAAAGGAAAAAGTAGAGGAGGCTGGGTCCCACTCAGTAACCTGGCTTGGAGGCTCAGGAGCACTCTGGCCAAGCTCACAAAGGTAAGAAGCTCTCACCAGAGCTGAAGCTGGCATCAGGAGCAGAGAGATCTACCTAACATCTATTTTTAAGTTTCCTCACCTAGGAATGAATAGTTTCCCAGCCACTCTGGCTTTTGGAAAAAAGCAGAACAATTTGCTTTACAATGCAGCTACAGGACTGAATGCATTCTTGCTTCAGTAGAGAATAAAAGCATCCATAATTGCGAAAAGGTCTTGACTCCCTGGGTCAGGCTCTGCCTGCCTAGCAAGTCCTGGCCCACTCCCAGCAGGCTGAGCTGGCAGGGCGCAGGGCAGCATGTGTGACCCTAGAGTCTTTCCATTGCTCCTTGGCTTGTGCCCAGCCTTCACTGGGTGAGTCAGCCCAGAAGCTTGCAGTCCCAGCAACGAATCCCAGAAGAATGAACCATCTCCCTTTAGGCTCTTCATATGCCACTGTGTCACCTGCCAGTCTCCAGGAGCTGTGAGAAGATTGCAGAGAAAGTCACACTACACCCTAGGCTCTACTAAACAGTGGGCAGAAACCCAGAAACCCAACCCTCACCCTTTCCCTCCCACTGCAGGCACTCAGAGGCCCCTCCTCTGGCATACAGCTGGGAAGCCCTGGCCATTGTTTTGTTCCGTAAATCACATTCCAAGAATGGATGGAAGTGTGGTCCAGGAGGAGATAGGAGGCATTTTGAAGAAGAAACAAAACTGTTTGTTGCCAAAGACAGCAATTTTGGCACAAGGGCAAGATGAAGGAGGAGAGATGAAGAGATAAGGGAATCTTCTCATAAACACAATTCAGCCAGGGAAAATGGTGAAAATATTGTCATGGTGAATGGCTGGAGGCTGAAGGGATTGCAGCTGTGCTTCTAAGTTTTTGTTTTTGTTTTCCTTTCTTTTTCCACTTCCTGGAGTTCATTTCAATAAATATTATTTTATATGACCAGAAGAAGTTCTAAGTTGCTTTAAACTATCCTATCTTCCTGCTACCGGACCATTTTCCTAGCCAGCGTGCATGAGATTGGCCACTGTTGTCTTGGACTTGTGACCAATTGTTAGATTGCTGTACAGGAACTCAGTTTCTAGAAACAGAGAAACCACATTCTGTGAGGTTGAATCCAGAGTATTGGAAAGTCAGCAATCACAGCAGAGCTCTTGTCACAAAGACCTGTAGCCCCTTGAATATGCACATAACATAGCTAGAAAACTGAACCATGAGAGCGGGAGAGGAAAGAAAGTGCAGAAAAAAACGATACCAACAAACCAGATCAACTACAATGGAGAGCTGAAGTGCAAGGCCAGGGTGATTGGAGGAGATCCAGGAGACACGAGGCATGGCTTAATAGCGTGTGAGCTGATCTGCGTCTAAATGGTGTCAAGGTCAGGGGGCAGGGTCACAGGAAGCTCGAGAGTCTGAGTTTAAGGCACTGGACTGAAAGGTCCAGTATCGTATCATTCAAGTACCTGTCCTTACTGTAGTATCCCGATTTCCCAACGTCTTGTTGGGTCAAGTAGGCTAGGAGTCTTCATTGTGCAGCATCTGCATCCAGCTCGAAGAACTTAGGAGTGCAGCCCCGAAATGCGAACCTGCTGGGGACTTTTTTTTGCAATAGGCCAGAGCAAGCAAGGTGAGGGTACAGAAGTGGGAATTATGCAGATAGCAGGAGGTTGGTGCTGGGGGTACAGAAGTGAGAATTAGGTGGTTCTGCTTGGTTTTCCTCTCACCCATTCTTGGGGTTCTGTGGAGGTCAGGCTTGATTCCGGTTATTCAGGTCACTGTGCCTTCTGCAGTGCCCCTCGCCTGGAGAATCCTCATGGTGGATGCTGATGGTTTTTACTACTGCTTACTGAATTCCAGTAACCTGGTGTTTAACACACCAATTTACTTAAAGCCTTTGTCTTTGGAATTTTTCCTTTTAATGACTATCCTGGAGTTTTTCTCTACAGGGAGATCCTACCCTTCAAGTTTGTTCCGATTCTTCCTCACTTTGCAAATTTCAGTACATGCCAGGCCTGTTTGTTCTATTCCTAGGGTCTGTACTTACGTTTCTCAGTTTACCTGGGACTGGTTTGTCTCAGTTAAATTTCATTCTTTCTTGGTCTAATCAATACTTGTTGAATTTAACCTGATTCTTGTGAAGTAAGGAGGTCAGGTCTGGCTGGTGCCATATTGGCCACATGGTGGAGTATAGGGTCTGGCATCTTGTCTTCATGCTGGGGGAAGAAACCCCCCCTGCCCATCACCTGTCTCTCAGGTCATGGGCGTGCCCAGACCCCTGGAGGCAGGGGAAGGCTGATAGGTTACTGAATCTGTCAGTCCAGTACCTGGGGCTGGGAAGTTCCTGAAGATCTGCCCCCTGCGTGAAGCTATTTAGGCCCGGACCAGCCTAGCCCCAAGGATGCCATGCCACCTGGGTCTCCTGTCTCCGATCTCCTTGCTCATCTGGTCAACATGGCGTCCCAATTCAGCTCTCCGTTGAAGCTGAATTGGCTTATTGGTATTGTTTTTGTTCCTTCTTTCCTCTTTAGCATGTTTCCTAGCTGTGTTAGGTGTATTTGCATGCTGTAGGCCTTTGTAACAACTGGCTACCTGCAGCCTGCTAACTGTATAATAAAGACTCCAATAGTCTATATTTCAAAATATGGCTTCTGGGATGATTAACCTTACAGCACTAATACCTACCTTGAGGAATTCAGGCATGTTGGTCATGGGGGGCGGGGGAGAGCTTCCCTGCCTCTGCCATGAAGACAAGATGGAGTCCGCTAGACCCAGTCTCCTTATTTAAAGATGACTCCATGGCCCTGCCCTCCCCTCTCCCTGCCTCCACCAAGGGGTGACTGAGCAGATGTTTGTCATATGGTTTGATTTTGCTCTTGTTGAAGATTTTTGAGAGTTGATTCTTTAGGAGCCCATGGGAAGTGTGTTCAGAAAGATGAGGGTCATTTTGAGCTCCCTCTTTTGGATTGGGTCTGCAACAGAATATATCCTTCTAGCTGTTGTCCACTGGACTTTAGGAGTTGTCAGTTTTTGCCTGTTCCCCTGCCCCCTCCCCCTTTTATTTGGGTGCTGGTACTGGGGCTTGAACTTGGGGTCTGGGAGCTGTCACTGAACTCTTTTGCTCAAGGCTCGTGTTCTACCATTCAAGCTACAGCTATACTTCTCAAGTGTGTGTGTGTGTGTGTGTGTGTGTGTGTGTGTGAGAGAGAGAGAGAGAGAGAGAGAGAGAGA
>NW_012267226.1:2855389-2860896 GCF_000151885.1 Dipodomys ordii
TGAACTCTGGGCCTGGGCGCTGTCCCTCAGCTCTTCAGCTCAAGGCTAACGCTCTACCACTTGAGCCACAGCGCCACTTCCGGCTTTTTTCTGTTTGCTTATGTGGTGCTGAGGAATCGAACCCAGGGTCTTGAGCATGCAAGGCAAGCGCTCTACCACTGAGCCACCTTCCCAGCCCTACATTGCCTTTTTATATATGCAAAGAAACTGATAGCCAAATATGTTAAGGGACCTTGTATGTGTTTCCCCAATTTGTAAATGGGAGAGTCAAGACCCTTAACTCTATGTACATTGAGTAAGTTGTAGAACAAAACTACTGGTCTGTTCTTCAAGAGACTCACATTTCAAAGTGAAACACACAAGTAAAGGATAATTAATGATGTGACTTGAGAAGGAATGGAGAAGTTATAAACACAAATCTATGGGATGATAGAGAAAATGATTGTAGGACTACTGAGCAGATTTGGGAAGACCTCAAGGAATAAAAGAGCCAGCTTAAGCTGGGTCTTGAGGAACGAATAGAAATTTTGAGTATTTAAGGGGATTTTGGAAAGCACAAGCAGCATTTATCACGGTATGGGAGGTCAGATATTGAAAAAGGTTGATATGGCTGAACTATCCAATGTCTGGGAGCCAAGGATGGGCATGAGGGCGTGGCTGGTCAGGGATTTGATCATAAAGGTGTTCTGTGCCATGTCTGTATTTTGTTGGTAGGCAACATAGAGACATGAGAGGATTTTAAAGAAAAATTTCACATCAGATCAGATTGGAACTAGCTCACCACTCTGGTAAGCATGGACTGAATTAAGAAAAGATGTTGGCAGAAAGAACAAGTGGGAGACTTCTGTAATAATCCAGATTTAAGGCCACAGAATCCTGGACTAGCACAGTATAAGTAGATTGGAAAGGATGACACCAGTTCTAAAAAAAAACCCATAGCAGTCATGTGAGTGGTCTTGGGAGCTAATTATGCACAGTCTGTCCATTTCAGTGTGTTTCTTACTTTACAAGAGACGTACACAGGCCATTTCATGATACATGGATATTATCATGCAACAAAGACAGGAGAATAACAGATAGTATTTGATATCCTTCTTGGGACTAAATTCCTAAGATTTAATACTGCCAGGACTCAGAGAGAGGGGATGACTGATTCTTTGCTCTAGTTGTTCCTAAACTTCCTACTACCTTATTTCTTGATGTCATGCTTTCACTCTTAGTATTCTTCTTTCTTTCTTTCTTTTTTGGTGCTGGTCCTGGAGCTTGAACTTGGAGCCTGGGCACTGTCTCTGAGCTAGTGCTCAATCATTTGAGCCACAGTGCAACTTGCAGCTATTTCTGTGTAGTTTATTGGAGCTAAGAGTTTCGTGGCCTTTTCGGCCCAGGTTGGTTTTGAACTGTGGTCTTCAGAGCTCAGTCTCCAGAGTAGCTAGGATTATGTGTGAGTCATCAGTGCCTGGCTTTAGTCTTAATATTCTGTGCTTACCTTGGCACCAAGAAAATGTGCAAGAAGCTATGGGAGATTGAAAGGAAGGAGGATAGAGAGATCAGAGGAAGTGATGGAGATAGCCTACATACACTGATGTGAAGGCAACTACATGGTATTTCAGATGTATTTCATCATAGGTCATATAAACAGATTTATTTTTTAATATACCCCCTGTATCTTTCAATTAACCATACATTGTGTATAATAGATTTCAATACTTGTATCTCAGGAGGAGAATACCAGAAACATATGTTAGTTGAGTTGTATTAATTCTTGGGACAATATCACTGGGTTATGTGATATTATAGCACCATATTTCAGCAACATATGTTACCCATAAGAATCCTGGGGCTTCCATTGTAACACAGTCTGGATTGGCATGTAGAATGGAGTCAGGCTGAGAAAAATGAACCTCTCCTCAATGAGTAGCATTACACGGTATATCTGTGCCAAAAAGCCTTCCTGAGGCAACCTGGCTAAACGTCCTTGCTTCCCAGTCTCTATTTGAAATGGAGATTTCCAATGGTTTAGGTCACTGCACTTTTATCCCTCCTACCCTGGGAAAGTTTGACACATACGAGTTGCCTTTGAAATCATTAGGTAAATACTAGTCACTGAATGGAAAGGTTTCTCCTGGTTTCCATGGGTACAGTGGGAAGCCACTTTTTCTTTATTTCTTCCAAAGCTACCTGCTTAGGTATGGCCCTAAGTAGCCTGAACAAAGACTGTGATATTTAATTTGACAATTCAACACTTTGATTGGATTGAGAGATTGCTAGTGTATTAGTAAAACAGTGTACCTCTACGGGTACCTGCAAGCATTTTTAGAAAGGATGAAGGTGTAAGACCTTGACGGTATGCAGTATCCTTCCAATAGATTGGGGCCTGAATGGAATGAAACCAGTAGTAGGAGGAAGCTGGCTATGACAATCTTACTCTTTTTCTCCTTCCTAGTTACCTTGAGGTGAATAGTCTCCTTTGCACTGGCTTTTTTGTGTGCTTACCAGTGTGTTCCCTCCTCACGGCCCAGAAACAACGGATTCAGCTGAACAAGGACTGGAACTGAGCGAAAATAAATATGTCTTCTCTTTAAATTGTTTCTCTCAGATATTTGTCACAAAACGGAAAAGCCTCACTAATACAACCACAGCCCTGGAGTGAAGAAACACAGGATTGAGCCCAGTGATCTTCTACAATGACTTGTCTTTTCTGGGGTTCATTTCCTTATTTGTTAGATAAGGGTTTTGGGACTTGATTATTAATTACCTGAAGTCTCTGTCACATGCAAAACTCATTAAACCCATAAATTGAAAATTTGAGCCTTAAAGGCATTTAAAAAATTGGCTGTCACTTTTTTTTGAAACATAAGGAGATGCATCTTTTCGGTTTTATATCTCAATGAAGAATAAATGATTCTTCACTGCTATTTGGAATACTTTACTTAAGGCCTGCTTTTTCCACCTGTAGACCACCGTCTCTAGGAACATATATAGTTGGGAAATATCATAAATTTGCTACCAGTTTTTTTTTCAGTTCTTCTTTTTTTCTTTTTTCCTCTTTCCTTCAAAAGTAGTTTTAGATGTTAGTGACCAGGAAAATAATACCTTCTTATTTCTATTTCTCCCCTGTACTTATTTATCATACTCATACCTAAGCATCAAAATTCATTTTGAGCTCTGTGCTGCCCCCCAGTGGATGCCTCTTACCACTACATTTTCTTTGTACCTGGTCTTGGACTCCTTTAGAAAAGTGGGATAGTATAGTAAGGCCATGGAGCTACCTAGAGAAGTTCCTATATCCACATGTTCCATGTGTTATGCATGTTTACAGGCTGCAAGCTTTGATACTTTACATACAGTTTGTCCCCAGAGCATCTGGATATTGTGGTATTATTGTTTCCCCATTTTGCAGATGAGAAAACTGACTTTTACAAAAGCTGGTAGGTGATAATCTTAGGCTAGAAACTGTGAGAATGATTTCTCTTGGGTCTCTGGTCTTACCAAGGTTCTCAAAAGTGAATTTCTGTCTTAATCTCTGCCCTAGGTATTAGAGAAAAGGAACTTCTAGTGGATGGTATTTTCAGTTCAGTAACTGTCTGTAGTACCGTGTACTTAGAGTTTTGGGATTGGGAAAGAAGCTCAAAGCATAGTCTCTATTCTTGACTGGTATGTAGTTTAGATCAGGAGATTGAATATATTCTTAGGAGATAAATAAATAGTACAGGAAGTCATGAAGAAATGGGAAGTTGAATTTGGAGGCTAGAAAAGAGAGGGAGAGAGGGAAGTATCCTTTGGACAGAGGTTATGTCTTTTTCTCTTTTTTCCTATCTCCTTCCCCTTTCCAACATTTATTATTTCCTCCCTGTATTCCAGAAGTATGGAACTGAGATGTAAGATCCGTGTTGTAAGAGCTCATGGTCTACTGGTGAGGTCATGTGCAGAGGCATGGAGCAGAATCATACAGGTGAGACATCTTCACAGGTAATAAAGAGACAGGTATGGGGTAGGTGAGAGGATTTCCTTCTGTCCAGAAAGTTTGGGCCTGATGCTGAGCCATAGCCATTGGAAAGCTTGATTTCTTCTTCTTTTTTAAAATTTACTTTATTATTATTATAGAGGTGATATACAGAGTGGTTACTTTTACCTGAGTCAGGTAATGAGTATGTTTCCTTCCGTACAGTATCATCTGTTCCGTCATTCTCCCCCAATCCTTCCCTCCTACTCCACTCACAAGTGAAAGTATAGTTCGCATTCATCAATGTCCAGTGTGCTTCACTGCTGCACTTTTTAATCCTTTTTCCTTGAGTTTTGTACCCTCCCCAATACCCTCCCAAAGATACACATGTGAATACACCTATATAAAGTAGAACAGAATCATTCAAAAAAGTTTTTTGTTTCCATGACTTAGTTAATTTCAGCATGAATATTACTTCTTATAAATATGAAGATGCAACTTTGTGATTCTGGAGAGCTTGATTTCTACTGAAGGAAGTAGCATTCTGAATCCAGGTGAAACTCACTTTTTTTAGGTAAGAGAAATGAGGAGAGGAGAGAGGAAGACACTTTGGGTGAGGAACTGTGTTCATACTTGGAACTCTTTGAAACCAACTATAGAGAACTCTGACACTAACATGGCTACCACCTATCTCAATTCAGAACTGTTTCCGGAGGGATTTAGCAGTGACAACGGTGACAGCTTTAGCAATGACAACACTATTGACTGCAAGGGCTGCACCACCTTTTTCAAAGGTCATTTCTGTAAGTTTAAGCAATTGCTTAAGGAACTCAAGAAATGATGAACCCTCCACTGAAACCACAGACAGAACAGGTACGTTGGCTTTCATGGAAGGAGCTGAAGGTTCTGTCGTTTTCTGGAGTGAAATGTGAGTATTTTCCCTTTCCCATATATTTATTTATATATCCTTTTGAGAGGGAGGGGGTCTTGTTATGTAGTCTACGTTGGCCTCCAACTCATGATCTCTCTGCTTCAACTTCTTGAATGCTGGGATCACAGAGTGTATAATTGGCTACCATGTCTGGCTTCTCCTTCTTTTTAGTGATTTCTTTATGAAAAAGGACAAAGATGACTTTAAAAAATGTGACAGGCTGCCCGATAAATAAGTGGGCTAAAGACTTACAGAGAAACTTCTCTGAAGAGGAAATAAGAATGGCCAATAGACACATGAAGAAATGCTCAACCTCTCTAGCCATAAAAGAAATGCAAATCAAAACAGCATTGAGATACCACCTCACCCCAGTTAGAATGACTATAATCAAGAACTCTAATAACAACAGACGCTGGAGGGTATGTGGCCAGAAGAGAACCCTACTGCATTGTTGGTGGGAATGTAAACGTGTTCAACCACTTTGAAAAGCAGTATGGAGGTTCCTCAAAAGAATCCACATAGTCCCCTATGACCTAGCAATCCCACTTTTGGGCATTTACCCAAATGATCACAAACAAGACCACACTAAAGCTACCAGCACAACTATGTTTATTGCAGCATTATTTACCATAG
>NW_012267226.1:2861150-2896582 GCF_000151885.1 Dipodomys ordii
GGAGAGAGAGATTAATGGGAGATAAATTTGTGGACTTTTCCTGCCTGTGCTAGCTTTGAACTGCAATCCTCAGATCTCAGCCTCCTGAGAATCTAGGATTACAGGCATGAGCTAATTTGCTTTGACTACTAAAAGACTGATTAACATAATTTGAATTTGCCCAGGATTCCTGTCTTCTCTCCCTGTAGGAAATCTGTTGTCCTAATTGGCTGTCTCCTCATAGGAAATCTATTGTTTTAATTGGCTTCTTGGCATGTTTCCCAGTGGAAAGTCTTCTGACCATTTTAGGGCTGCAATTTGGAATATGGAACCAATCTAACTACTCTGCCACCAAATGAACCTTGAGTTGAAATGAATCTAGACACCTGGTATGATTTGAGATGCTATGAGTATCAAAAGGCAGCAAAGGATGACAAAGGAGTCAGATTCTGGTCATAATGCTTTGTTTTCCCTGGGAATATTTGTAAATGTTTTTTCCCTTTTATTTTCTTAAAATGTATTATGAAAAAAAAGAAAATGTGGTATATATACACAACGGAATTCTATGCCTGCATCAGAAAGAATGACATTGCCCCATTTGTTAAGAAATGGAAAGACTTGGAAAAAATTATATTAAGTGAAGTAAGCCAGTCCCAAAGAAACATTGGTCTCATCATTTCCCTTATTTGCAATAACTAGTACATGTGTAGGACAAGCAGAAAAGGCCAAAAGCTATGTATATATGACATATAAGATGATGCTAAGCAAAATGAACCCTAAGATAGGGACACAAATATCTTTTTTCTTTCTTGCTATTGTTTCTAATGCATTTGTAATGTACCATGTGATTTTTTTGTTTCTTTATATGTTCCTCCCCCAGAGTATAACCCCTATTTTCACTGTATTTGATGTCAGAGCCCTGCATCTTGTATATACACTTATTTAATTTGGGGAGGGGAAGGGAAAAACAAAATTCTTAAATAAGGATGCAGGTTGGCCCATTGTAACAATGAGATGTACAGAACATTATGTTGAAAATGAACTTTACAACTTCGTTGGGGGCGGGGTAATCGTGGAGGTGGGAGGGAAGGGATGGTAGGGGGAAAACAAAGGAGGAGGCAAGAATGCTCAATAGGAAATGTACTCATTACCTTACTCATGTAACTGTAACCTCTCTGTACAAAAAATGTACAAAAACTGTGACAGGCAAAGAAAGAAAAACAGAAAGATGTTAAATAGTATTGAATTATGTAATGAATTATATGCATGTAGGCTCAAAGCTCTCAGGTAATAAGTACTGTTGTATAAAATTCTTATTTGACATGAGAACTCCTCCCTGATGAAACTAAACTATAGAAACAATAAAAAAACATGTAAGCATGTATATACAAGACAGAATGTTGACTTGGGCAAGGTGTATAACTAAAGAGAGAGAGAGGAAGAGAGAATGAGCATAAGAATTTGGATATCTACTAAAAGAGAATTATTTAAATCAATTATGGTCCATGTATAGCGTGATATTCTAAGTAGCCATAAACAATTAAATGTGGAAGAGCTATGTAGTAGTTTGTTAGAGCTCCAGTGACAATTACCACGGACTGGATGGCTTAACAGAATGTAGCTTTCTCAGAGCTCTGAAGGTTGAAAATCCAACATGGTGTCAACAGGGTTAGTTCTCTCTGAGAAATGGTTTGTAGATGGTTATTTTTCCCTCTGTCTTAACATGGTCTGCCCTCTGTGTGTTGCATTTCCCCCTTCCCACCCTCCCTTTTATCTTCTTCAACAGAGTCTTACTATATAGCTCAGATTGGCCTCAACTTCAGAATCTACTCAACTTACTTTTGTCTTTCTGTGAGGACACCCATCTTAGTGGATTAGGGCCCTATGTACAGGCCATTTAAACTTCATTACCCCTTCAAGGATCCTAATCTCAAATAGTTAGGATCCTTCATAGGATCCTTCATAGCCTGAAGCTTTAGGGCTTTGGACTTCAAGGTATAAGTTTCAAGGGATACAATTCAACCCCTGTTCAGTTATATACACTCAGATCGAAAAGGTGCTTGGAGTTGTCAACAATCAAGTTGAAAATCAGTGTAGAAAGTATGATATTGTTTGTGAAAAAATACTAAATATGTAACATATGTATGTATACACATTTGGAAATACATCAATATTTGTCAATATATATGTGGAAATAAGCACAGGGGCTGAGTCCCCACCTGAGAAAGGGGGAGGGGCAGATGTGTGGCTAAGGTAAGAGGCCCAGCCCCAGGACTCAGCTCTAGTTCACAGGCTTTGTGACCTTGGGTGATCCTTGCTCCTCCCAGTATTTGGTTTCCTTATCTGTACTTGGTTAATGGTAGTACCTGCCTGATAGATTTGCTGAGGGGATTAAGAGAGATAACCTGGAGAAAGCTCCGAACATCCCTTTTGCCTCACTGTTTTTCTGCAGCAAAGAGGTCACAGGTAGGAACTCAAGGGCAGGAGACAAGGAGGTACCAGGGAGAAGTCCTCCCAAGCCCCTCTTATCCTGCCTGCAAGTCTCGTGTACTGCGTGCATTGTTGCTAACAAAGTCAATTTTCCTAAGGCTTCAGAATGGGGAGCTGATGTTTCCGTGACCAATGGGCACCAACACGATTGGTTCTTTTCATGTTGTTCATCTTGGCTCTGACAAGCAGGCCCAGCTAGCAGGAAAATATGCCACAGCTACTCTGATGACAACAAGCCTCCCTCCCTGGGCGGGCCTCTCCCTGGAGCAAAAAAATGAGCTAGCAGCTCCTCTAGCTTTCTGCTGTGGACAAGGCCTGGCCTTTCTTGGACTCTCATGTTGGAAATATGAAGTGTGACTTCCCTTGTCCAGGGAGGCCTGAGCCAACCCATGACTGGCCTTATCTTTCTACTCAGTGCAATGTTTGTTTTAGGAAAATCAAAGCATGTTCTTTTTCTGCTTTCTTCAAAGGGAGGGAAAGTGTAATGCCAGCTGCTGCTTGCCGGGATGGACTACAGTTCTGGGGTCACATGGGTGTTTCTTTTGTAGACCTTTTCATTTCTGGTCTGGCCATCTCTCTTTCTTAGGCCCTTCTTCATGGAATTATATCAGCCTACCCATGTCTGCTCTGTATGGGGCAGTGGCTCTGAACTTGGCTCTGAGAGGGCAGCCTGCCCAGGGTCACTGACCCTTTACCTCCAACAATGCTACCCCTTAGCTCCCTTCTGGCTGGGCCAGGCTCCTCCATCCTCTAATGTCTGCAGATCCAGCTGCAAAGTTGGCTGATTTTCTGCAAGGGAGAGGCTGTGGCTCCTTTGGAATGCTGTGCCTCCTTGCCACTCATCCTTCCTCCTTTTTTTCTCTCTTCCCACCATAGAACCCATTCTTTTCCTTTTTTCTTTCATTTCTCCTTGCTCTCTACCCTCCCCTTTTCCCTCCCCCCTTCCTTCCTTCCTTCCTTCCTTCCTTCCTTCCTTCCTTCCTTCCTTCCTTCCTTCCTTCTTTCCTTCCTTCCTTCCTTCCTTCCTTTCTTCCTTCTTGATACTAGTAATGAGGCTTGAACTCAAGGCCTGGACATTATTCCTTAGTTTTTTTTCAGTCAAAACTGGTGCTGTAGTATTTGAGGCATAGCTTACTCATAGGCTTTTCTGCCCATGCTGGCTTTGAACCAAGATCCTCAGATCAGTCTCCTGAGTAGCTAGGATTACAGGCATGAGTCATTGATACTTGGCAGAACCGCCTTCTTTGAGGCTAGGGCCATATGTTCCCTCCTCTGCTCCAGAGAAGGTTCAGAACTCCTCTTTTGTCCCTACCTCTATTGAAGGACAAAGATTTTTTTTTAACAAAGCGTTTTGATCAGTTGTGGGGTCTGAACTCTGGGCCTGGGCGCTGTCCCTCAGTTCTTCAGCACAAGGCTAGTGCTCTACCACTTGAACAGCGCCACTTCTGGCTTTTTTTCTCCTTATGTGGTGCTGAGGAATTGAACCAGAGCCTCATGGATGCAAGGCAAGCGCTGTATCACTGAGCCACCTTCCCAGTCTAGGATAAAAATTCTTAATTCAGGCCTGGAAGGAACTGAGCCCAGCCACTGGAGTAGAAACAACTGGCTCCTTATCCGTGTTGTTTCTAGGAATGTTCCGAGTCTATGGGTCCCCTGGTACTGTCAGCTGGGAATGGAGTAGGACAAGACTCACAGGTTAGTTAACTCTAGCAAGCCAGTTGGGGCCTTATGAACTGTTGAGTCACAGCAGCAACAAGTAGTCGGTAGTCCTGGGTAGGGTTCAAATTCCTTTTCATATCCAGAATCTTGCATAGTAAATGTCTATGTGTATATGTGTTTTATTAATATATACCAGTTATGTATGTTATTGGGGTTCAGTGTGGTATTTTCATACAGGCACTGATCAAATCCAGTGACTTGTTTTCCACCTTCCCTTCTCCAATCTCTAGTGATCATTGTTGGCTATTCTGTTTTTCAGATCGGTATTCTTATTTTTAAAATTTGCACACCTGAAAGAGGACATGTGATACTTGTTTTCCTGTTTCTGGCTTATTTCACTTTACATGGGTCTTCCAGTTTCAACCATTTTCCTGCAAATGATAAGATTTCATTCCTCTTTGTGGCTGAATAATATTCCACTGTGTGTGTGTGTGTGTGTGTGTGTAATATTTTCTTATTCATTCATCCAGTGACACCTAGGATGATTCTTTATCTTAACTGTTGTGAGTAAATCTGAATGAAGGCATTTCTTTTGTATACTGGTTTCATTTCCTTCGGATATATACCCAGAAGTGGCATTGATGGGTAGTTTTATTTTTAGTTTTAAGGAAACCTCCAAGTAGTAATTTACATTCCTATCAATAGTGAATAAGAATTCCTTTTCTCCATGTTCTGCCAGCATTTATTATTTTTGTATTCTTTTATTCTTTTTCTTTTAGATGTGAGACTGGGACTTGAGTTCAGAACCTGATGTACTCAGTACCTGATACTTTGGCTCATTAGCTGGTGCTCTACCAACTGAACCATGCCCCCAACCCCTGTATTTTATTTTTTATAATAGCTATCTCTGGGATAAAATGATATCTCATGGTAGTTTTTAAATTTTTTAAAAGTTTTTTATTGTCAGAATACTGTACAGAGGAGGGGTGACAGTTACATGAGCAAGGTAATGAGTACATTTCTTATCAAGCATTGTTGTCTCCTCCTTTGTTTTTCCCCTATCATCCCTTCCCTCTCATCTCCACAACTACACTCTTCCCTCCTCCTGCCCCCCCCCCAGCCTAAATTGTAAAGTTCATTTTTCGACATAGTGTCTTGTACATCTCATTGTTGCAATGAGTCCACCTGTATTCATGGTAGTTTTGATTTGTATAAAAAGTTTTTTTATTATGAATATTTTAAAATATCAAAGTAGAGAGGATAGAACAAGAGATGCCTGGACTCTCATTATGCAGATTCAAGAGTGTCAACTTCCTGCTGCTGCTGATCCTCAGCACTCCCCCCCCCCCTTCTGAACTCCATTGAGCCTGACCTGGAACTCATGGTGCAGGCCAGGTTGGCCTTGAACTTGTGATCCTCCTGCCTTTGCATCAGTGTTGGGATTACACTCATGTGCCACTTTTTCCCTTTAACTTTCACCCAATGGAGAGCTTTTGAGATGAAGTTGTCACATGCCACTCTGCTATAATAAGCCACTGCTGTTATCATGGTTTATTGGGATGGTTTAATTTTTACATTCAGGAGTAATGATCTTTTTTTTTTAAGTGAAGAACTTAGTCCAATGTAAATTATCATCAAAAAGAACAGTCCTGCCTAGATTGAAAAATAGTTGTTTGTTTTAGTCAGAGCTTTTATGATAGCCCATCAGACAGCATCAAATAATGATGTGACTGGCCATTTTATGCCCCTGCTTGGTGTCAGGCATTGCCCAAGGATTAGCTCTTTGCTGCCAGTCCTTCTCAAACATCTACCAAAAACTAGGCCTCTGTTAGTTAGAAGTTGTTCAGTAGCCTTACTGATTTAGTGATGGGGGAGTCCAGGATGTGACTCCGAGAGTTACTCACCAGCTTTTGAAAAAAGGAATGACAACAGGATTCTTTCTAGAAGGAAGCTCCAGGAAAGGCTTTGCCTTTCCTGATAACTGAGATTTTTTTTTTTGACAACACCATTGTGTTTGGCTTTTTGCCTTGGCTATCAGGAAGCTTATTACAAACTATAGAGTTCAGCCAGAGTGACTATTTCACCTGATTTCAGTTAAATTATCTCCCCGTATTTCTTCTATGTGATTTCCGATTTCTTCTTCTTATCTTTATATACCTAGGTCACCAAGGTTTTATTGTACTCAAGCTTCATTTTTATTTCTTTAAAATTAGGAGTGGTAGAATATGAAAACCAAAAGCAAACAGAAAGCAAGTGCACCTCCCCTTGAACCCTGTTCATACAGCCTCATTCCTAAGGAACCCAAAGAGACTAAAATACTAGTCCTGGGTCATGTGACCAGTAAATAGTAGGGTCAGTGGACTTTACATATGTGTAGAGCATTATGCTTTATAATTTATGCTTTAAATGTTTAAGAGAGCTTCCTTGAATCTTGTCTCCATTTGTTCTTGATTTATTCTTTCAACACATACTCACTTCCCACTTTATTTGTAACATAGGAGGTACTACAGGTAGACCAATAAAGATAAATGCTTATCTTTTAGCAAATTGGCAGTTTAATAGGGAATACCAGACATGTGCATTTTGGTTATAAGATAAAGAGTGGTGGAATGTTTTTCAACAAAATTTATTGTAGCTGAGAGGAAGAAGAAGTTACAAATGGGGAATGTGGATAGATTTTGTGTAGATGATTGGCCTTTAAACTGATTTTTGCAAGAGAAGAATAGTGTAGAGATAGGAGCTTTTTCTTCATTTGACAGAGGATAATATCAATACAGACAGAAAAAGAAAGTTTTCTATGCTCACCCAGTTAGAAGTTATTACTATTATAATCATCTCATATGCTTCCTCACACATAGAAGGTTGGTTCTACAACAGTACACAACTGAATGCTGGGTGTATTTATTCTTAAGTAATACTACAATTGGCTTGTCCTACCTACAGATTCTGTCATCCATAGGTTCAACAAATTGTGGGCTGAAACTCTTTGAACTACCTGTGCATACCCAAGTGCTGGTATTGGGGCTTGAACTCAGAGCCTTGCACTCTTGCTTGATGTTTTTACTAAAGACTGGTTTTCTACTCCTTGAGCCATGTCTCTACTTCTTGCTTTTTGCTGACTAATTGGAGACAAAGGTCCTGAGATTTTTTTCTGTCATTGCTGGCTGCAAATCTCAATTCTTAGATCTCAGCTTCCTGAGTAGCTAGCTAGGATTACAGTTGTGAGCCATCGGTGCCTAGCAGTTTAAAGGTCTATTAAATTGTTTTTGTGTGAATTTTGGCAGATTTTGTGTGTGTGTGTGTGTAAGATTAACATTATCAATCTTTTCAAAGAACCTCCTACTATTTTTTTTTAACTTATAAAAAAGTTTTTCATTGATTTCCAGCTTTCAGTTCCATTGATTTTTAGCTCTAATTTTTAAAAATTATTTTTTATTTCCGACTTAATTTGCTCTTGTTTTCCTAGTTTCCTAGGTGGAAACTTAGGTTACTAATTTTTTTTACTTTTTTTGCGGGGGGGGGGCAAGGGGGTGGGTGCTGGTTTTGGGCCTTGAATTCAGGGCCCGATACTACTCCTGAGCTTTTGTGCTCAAGACCAAAGCTCTACCACTTGAGCCACAGCTCCACTTTTGGCTCTTTTGATAGTTGGAGATAAGAGGCTCATAAGCTTTCCTGCCCAGGCTGTCTTTGAATTGTGATTTTCAGATCTCAGCCTCCTGAGTAGACAGGATTACAGGTGTGAGCCACTGGTGTCCAGCAGGTTATTGATTTTTACATACATACATACATACATACATACATATTTATTTAAATATGTACATTATAGGCTGTGAAATTCCATCTAAAACTGCTTTCAATGTCCATTATGTCCAACTGAGTGATGGGGCTGCTGAGATCTACTGTGTCTTTGCTGATTTTGTCTTAAAAAATCTATTTCTGATATGAGTTGAACTTTCTGCCTCTAAAAGTGGATTCATCTACTCCTTGCACCCCGTCGGGTTTTGCCTCACATATTCTAACATACTGTTGGTTGGTATATATACAAAGTTTAGGATGTCTTTTTAGAGGGCTGCCCTTTTATCATTCTAACTTTCTTTGCTGCCCCTGGGAACGGTTATTTGCTATTGAAGTGTTTTCATCTGATTTCTTTTGGTATACCTTACTTCATATCTTTTCTTTTGATTTATATGTGTCTTTATATTTAAAATGGGTTTCCTATAGATAATATATAGTTGGGCCTTTTTAAAAGTTCATGCTGATAATGTTTCCATTGGTACATTTAGCTCATTGATGTGTAATTATTGATATAGTTGGAGTAATACCTTACTATATTTATTACTATTTTCTACTTGTTATCCTTGTACTTAGATCCTATTTCTTATTATCTACCCTTTTTCTGCCTTTTGTGATTTTAATTCAGCATTTTATATTGTTCTATTTTCTCTCCTTCTTAGTGTAGCATCCTGTTCTTTTTGTGTGTGTCAGTTGTGGTGCTGGAACTCAGGGTCTGAATGCTGACCCTGAGCTTTTCCCACTCAAGGCTAGTGCTCTACTACAGTTTCATTTCTGGTTTTCTGGTGGTTAATTGGAGATAAGAGTCTTATAAACTTACCTGCTGGGGTTGGCTTTGAACCACGATCCTCAGATTTCAGCCTCCTGAGTAGCTAGGATTACAGGCATGAGCCACTGGTACCCAGCTATTCTTTCACTTCTGTAAGATAATTTCACAGAAATCATTCACAGAATTCTATGTTAGTGTTTTTTATTCCTAACACTTTAAATAGTTAAGTGTTCTTTGTTGCCTGATTGGTTTCTGAGATGTCTATAATTCTTATTCTTGATATTCTATAAGTAAGGTTTTTTGACTCTAGCTTCTTTCAAGGTTTTCTTAAATACATTTTTAAAAATAGTGTACAGAGCAGTTACAGTTACATGAGTAAGGTAATGAGTACATTTCCTATCGAGCATTGTTACCTCCTCCTTTGTTTTTCCCCTACCATACCTTCCTTCCCCACCTCTTCATCCCTCCCTCCTCCCGACAAGTTGTAAAGTTCATTTTCAACATTGTGTCTTGTACATCTCATTGTTACAATGGGCCAACTTGTATCCCTATTTAAGCATCAAGTTTTTTTTTTATCTTTGATTTTCTGCAGTTTGAAAATTGTATGTCAAGATGGAGAATTTTTTTTGTTATTTTTCCTAATTGGCAGCCTCTGAGCTTTCTGAGTCCCTGGTTTAGCATCATTATTTATGAAAACTCTCAGTCATTATCACTTTCAATATTAAATATTAGGATTTGTTTTTGTGCTGATACTGGGACTTGAACTCAGGGCCTTGTGTACAAAGTTGGCAGTCTACCATTTGAGCTGCAGTTCTACTTCCATAGATAATGGCTAATTGGAGACAAGTATTATGGACTTTACTGTTCAGACTGGCTTTAAATTATGATATTCAGATCTCAGCCTCCTGAGTAGCTAAGATTATAGGTATAAACCACTGACATCCAGTTGAAATATTAATTCTTAATTAATAGCTTCTGGCATCCCATTATGTGTACATTATATACTTTGTACTCTCATCATTCTTAGATACTCTGCTGTTTTCTCTTTTTTTCTTTAGTACTTTTCCTCGTTTTTTTTTTTGACTCAAATTACTTTGCCATTCTTGTCATGCTAAGTGATTTTCAATTAGAATGTGTGTACGCTTTGAGTATGGTGTTGTGTGAATCTTAATCTTATTTGCATCTCTATTTCATCTTTTTATTCCTTGAGCATCATTCTAGCAGAGGGGGGAACCCCTGGAAGTTGCCAGGTAGAAACAAAAACCCAAGTTCCTCACTCAGCATCCACTGGATGCTGGTTCCACTTCAAGAGGAACCTTAATTGCTATAGGGCGTGGTATGGTATTTCCAGATCCTCAGGAGATGTTCTTAATACCTCCTGTCTGAGAGAGATACAGATTCTTTGTCACTGCTTTCCACAGGGCTTTCTGTGATATGAATTCTACAGAATGAGGAAAGAAGACTTTGTTATTGCTATGTGACCATGGATCCCAAGTTCTTCCTTTGGTATCTGTCTACTTTCCCCAGGGAAGGCATATTGTAACTGACTGATGATGAAAGTCTGAGCCTCTGTCTTTGTTTTCTGTGAGTTCACCATGTAGGTGTTTTGAGAGTGCTTTGTTTAAGCCTGGGGAGGTTTCCCCACTGGTCTTCATTGGTATTTGTGTTGTGGGGCTCTGTGGTTTGTACCTTTCCTGTGATGTTTGGCTGAGGTAGAGTAGCTATTGTCTAGAAATGTTCTGCCTTGGTAGGCTCTTCTGCTTGGGTATCTAGAAAGAACAAACCTTTCTGGTAATAGGTCAGTTTTTAATCTCTTCTTCAGTTGTAAGTGAAGTATATTGGAGGCAAAAAGAAAGTTCATAGCTTTTGACCTCTTCTTCTTGTCCTAAACATACACTAGTTATTGCAAATAAGAGAAACCATAGGACCTATGTTTCTTTGGGTCTGGCTTACTTCATTTAATATATTTTTTTCCAAGTCTTTCCATTTCTTAACAAATGGGGCAGTGTCATACTTTCTGATGGAGGCATAGAATTCATATATCTATATCTATATCACATTTTCTTGATCCATTCATCTACTGAGGGGCATCTGGGTTGGTTCCATATCTTAGCTATAGTGAATAATGCTGCATTAAACATAGTTGTGCTGGTAGTTTTCATATGACCTTGTTTGTGATTGTTTGGGTAAATGCCCAAAAGTGGGATTGCTGGGTCATAGGGGAGCTCTATATGGAATCTTTTGAGGAATCTCCATACTGCTTTCCAAAGTGGTTGAACAAGTTTACATTCTCACCAAGAATGCAGTAGGGTTCCCTTTTGGCCACATCCCCTCCACCATCTGTTATTAGATTTATTGATTATAGCCATTCTAACTGGGGTGATGCTAAGTGAAATGAACCCCAAGATAGGGACACAAGAGATTTTATCTTTCTTGTTCTTTTTAATGTACTTATACTGTACTATTTGATTTTTTTTTGTTTCTTTGTACGTTCTTCCCCCATGGTACAACCTTTTTTGTCACTGTATTTGATTCCAGTGCCCTGCATCTTGTATATACATTTTTCTAATTTGGGGAGGGGAAGGGAAATAACAAAATGCTGAAATAAGGATACAGGATGGCCCATTGTAACAATGAAATATACAAGACACTATGTTGAAAATTAACTTTACAACCCTGTGGGGAGAGGGGTGGGGTGGAAGGAGGGGGGAGAGTGGAGTTGGTGAGGTGGGGAGGAATGGGATGGTAGAGGAAAAACAAAGGAGGGGGTAACAATGTTCGACAGGAAATGGACTCATTACCTTGCTCATGTACATGTAACCCCTCTGTACAGTATCTTCACAATAAAAAATATAAATTTAAAATAAAAAAAATTTCAAGAAGCTCATCACTGGGTTATTTTTGGGCCTTCAGATAAGAAAGATGACAAAATATGTTTTGGACCTCTGGCTGGTTTGCCCTCTTCTCTCCAGCATTCACAGTGTTATATTTGCTTACTATATCACACCCAGGACTGTTAACTGAATTTAGTGAGAGAAATAAGGAAAATAAGTGTACTTTACCTTCTCAGAAGTGGACATGCACAAGAACCCTCACCACTGTTGTCACAATGATCTGACTTGATGCCTGGAATTCTGGGGCTGGGCAGGTTTTACAATTTTTTAGGTTTAATGTTTCAAATTTTATTAAGCATACACATGTTTAACATTTGCTATTAAGATTTAATAGCAAGCTCATTTAGCTCACAATCATCCTTTGTGTAGGCATGGCTCTTACCCGGAATTTGCAGGTCAGGTTCTGGGGCTGAGAATGCAACTTACCAAGGTTCACATAGCTGTCAAGGAGAGGTGGGGGCAGGCTCCCAGCCTGCACCTGATTCAAAGCCCAAGAATTTAAGCATCATGTTCTCTGTTTGGGAGGCCTGGCAGCCTGCTAGCATACTGATGCGATGTTGACTGAAAGGGTTGTGTAGTTTGGCCAGCATCTTAATTGCTGTGGTCATTGGTACCTGTCAAGATCCTGCTGGCCCAGAAAGGTACTTAGGGACAATTCATAGAGAGTCAGAATTGGGGCCAGGATCCCAGGGCCATCTTCCCTTCTTTCCAGTTGCCAAATCCAAATGAATCATTTCCCTTTGAAGGGATCTGTCCTGTCTGCCTACCTTATAGGAACTTGGAATTGATTCAAAGCTTGGGCCAGATTATTTGAACTAGACTTAGCTTGTACCTCTGAGTCTCTAAGCAGGAGGAATAAAATCTTCCTCCATCCAAGGAGCTTTCTGGTTGTGCCCAGGAATGTCTGTAAAGGGAGGTTTCCTCCTGCTGAGTTTTCAGTTCAAGAGGCTGGCTTATAAATAAACATCAAACATTTGTCTTGGGCCTTGACCAACTTCACCAATATGACACTCTCTTGGAAGCACAGTTGGGACTTCAAAGTATGTGGTCAAGAAAAAAATAGGAGCACCCTTCATGCTTTGTATTTCTGTTCCTGGTTGGAGCTGAAACCCTCCTTTTCTGTTGTATGGTGCTGGCTTCTTTGGGGAGCCAGCTTAGGCTGGTGGATGCAGAGGGACCCATCTTTTCTCTGTACCACACTTAGGGCCTATACGAGCGCCATAGACCTGTAGTTGAAAATAATTTTAAGTCTCCAGAAAATGCAACCACAGGTAAACCACTGTGGGAGTGCTCCCTGATTCCTATGTTTTGAAATTTTTGATGAACAGATCACATTGAACTTGAGATGAGGAAAGCAAAGGCTTTAGGATCAAAGATCTGAGGCAATCTCAGATGCTCCTCTTGTAACTCCATGTCATCTGGAAGGTTCTTAAACCTCCTTGAGTTTCAGCTTCCTTACCCGTGAAATGAGGATTAATGGGAATCTGCTTTGTTCTCATAACTCAAAATTGTTCCCATGGCTTGGCCCACTGATTTTCTTCCAGCCCAGTCTCCACCCAGAATCATAATCTAAATATGAAAGCCCATTCCCCCTCCCTCTCAGGTGATGGGCACCTGAGACTTGCTGGAAAAATGGGTTCCTTTAGCCAGACCTGCACCATAAACTCCCCAGACTTTTGAAGCCTTCAGCTACCTGGGACCCTGCCCTACCCATTACCCTGTTTTAGTCCCTCCACCCCTGCTCCCATTATGCCTGTGTCTCCTGACTCTCCTCAAGTCATCATGGCATTCCTTTTCAGCTTACCATTAAAAGGGACCTGTCTGTTGAGTTCACTTACTGCTCTTTATTCTAATACCCTCATGACTCATTTTCCTAACAAGGATAATAATGAATGGCTCTCAGAGACAACAGAGCCATTGATTGACCCACACCTCTCTCTACATTTATATATATTAAAAGGTTTGTAATGGGAATGGACTTCCACCATTATCAAGGATATGAAGTCTCAATATCTGCCATCTGCAAGCTGAAGAACCAGGAGAGCCAATAATATATCTCAGTCCAAGTCTGAAGACCTGAGAAGACTAGAGGAGATATGTTAAAGGGCACTGGGAGATGGGTGTTTCAGCTCGAGAAAAGATAGAGAAAATTTGCTCTTCTTAAGCCTTTGAGGGACTAGCTGATGCCCATCCACATTGGTGAGGGAGTATCTTCTTGACGCAGCCTACTGACTCAATTGTTAATCTCTTTCAGAAACAGCTTTACAGACGCACCCAGGAATAATGTTTTACCAGCTATCTAGGCATCTCAGCTTAGTCAAATTGACATAAATTAACCATCACAATCACTATGCTACATACTTGTGAGTGCCTGGCATGATCAAAATGTTAATGTTGTCATGTGTCTCATGATCACTTTAAATTTATTCAGTGGGTACAATATTGCCTCACTTGGAAAGGAGATTCCATTATGTATATGTTATAAGCACTTTAAAGTCCCTAACAACTTCAATTTAGAAACTGTAATGTCCAGTACAAGATATTAACCAAAATTCTGATGTTGATTCAATGTACAATTTCCAGCCTCCACTCTTGGTAAGTGAGCCTTAGGTGGGAAATTCTTGGAGCCGGTAGTGGATCAAAGTGTGTGTGTGTGTGTGTGTGTGTGTGTGTGTGTTGGTAGTATGAGTAAGAAGAAGAAGAAGGACGTGGGAGAGAACACAGAAAAGGACCCAAGTGGCTTTCTATCTACTTCTTTTTCTGTCTCCCTTTCTGTCTCTGTGTATATGTGTGCATGTGTGTGTGTGGGAGGGGTGAGTGCACATGCATGTGCACATACAGCACTCTCTTCTGTAGGCAATCTGATGAATTCTTCAGAGATTCTCACTGTCCTTCCTTGTGCAAACCCCTTGATCTAGAGGCTGTATTTTGAATATGTCAGTAGTTGTGTTTTTAATTGACAGAAGCCCCAGAAAATATTACTCTTTTCTTTTTAAAATTTCTTTTTAAATTTCCTTGTCAAGGACTGGGAAGTTAGCTCAGTGGTAGAGCGCTTGCCTTGCATGCATGAGGCCCTGGGTTTGATTCCTCAGAACCACATAAGCAGAAAAAGCCAGAAGTGGTGCTGTGGCTCAAGTGGTAGAGCACTAGCCTTGAGCTGAAGAGCTGAGGGACAGTGCCCTTGGTCCAGAATTCAGGCCCCAGGACTGGCCAAAAAAAGAAAATCCTTGTCAAGGTCATGCACAGAGTGGTTACAATTACATCAGTGAGGTAGTGAGTACATTTCTTGTTGAACTTGTTACTCCCTCCCTCATTTTTCTCCTACTTTCCCTGCCCCTCTCCCTACCCGTACAGATAATTTCCAACATATTGTCTTGTGAGTATCACTGCTGCATTGGTTCTCCCTTTGTCCTTTGCCTCACCATTTTGTGGTTCCCCTTCATTTGTTGCAAACATTGCATTCTTCTGATTAATTTGTTTAAAGTGAAGATTTGTTCAGTGAAAATTTGACAACACAACACAGACAATCCAAGACAAACCCTTACTGTGAGGTGATGAATGTCTGTGTTCCATTTATTTTTTTCCTGTAGTGTTTGGAAAACATGCTTATTTAAGTTTGGCATAGCACTTGGGCCTGTGCATTACAAATGAATGACAAGCATGACAGGCATGATGTAATATCACCAAATACACTATGTTCTGTAAGGTGATAGTTGCCATGTCTTCTTGCCTGTGGGCTTATCACCCCCAAGTGGGGAAATAGTTGTAGTTCCTGCCACAGCCCCATGTTCTCTTGTATCTCCTTTATCCTCCTATGGAGAGACATAGGGGACTTGGGGCCTTCAGGTGAACTCCATTAACAGTTTGTTAGAAAGCCCACTCTGTCTATCCTGGGTTAATATCCCAATACTAGGGACTCAATGTTCCCTTGCCTGGTAAAGATGCAGCCATCTGCATCTTTACTCTCTCAGGAGAGACTTGTGCACCCTTGCAGGTTTCCCCAGAAATCCTATAAAGACCCTTTCTTAGTGGACTAGGTTTAGAAGGGAGACCTAAATGGGGATGGCTGCTTCCACAGAAGTCTCTTCCTGAATATCTCCTCACGACTCTATAGACTCCTGTATCATTAATCTGCCCTAGAGTTTCAAAGAGCTTCAATTTGTTCAGGGACTAGGCACTGTATATAGTTTACCCATAGGGATAGGTCTCTTATTCACAGTGGTACCAATTTTTGTTATATAGGTTCTTTGATTTTTGTACATTTAGTATGTCTATTAAATCCTTATATTTTATTTTATTTATTTTAAATCCATTTATATTTTAGTGAAAATCCTGCTCACTGCAAATCCTGGCTATTTTTTCTTCTCTTTGCCCTTCTGACAAATGCCTGGGCATGGTTGCTTTATCTGTCCCACGTAAGATTTGTTCTTTTTGTTGTTGTTGTTTGTTTGTTTTAGTAGCACCAGAGTTTGAACTCAGGGGCTTTCTCTTGCTCAGGTGCTCTGTAGGACATATTACTATTCCTTTTTGTGCTGGTTATTTTGAAAATAAGGCCTCTCTTCCTGTGTAGGCACATACTTGGGATGGCAGGAATGAGCCCCCTGCCCCGTCCCTCCCCCCAGATTCCCTCTGTTGAGATGGAGTCTCATGCACTTTTCTGCTTGGGTTGGCCTTAAACTATGATCTTCCCATTCTCAGCCTCCTAAGTAGCTAGAATTATAATTCTAAACCAACAGCATATAGCTTTGAGACTTGTTCTTAAAAGCTTTGCAGAACTTGCCTCAAAGAAATGGCAGTGGTCTTCAGGGTAGAGCTCTGGTTTCAATAGGGATTCTGAGATTGAGACTCAGATTTATAGATGCCTGTTATGGACATAGGTGGGTTGGAGGAAGGGGATCATGGAGAGCTGCTTAGACAGAGCAGTCTGTACCTTGCATCATGACTTAGTGGTCAACGGCCAGGACAGAGGCCCTAGCAGAGCATGGCAAGGTGTCTGGCATCTCGGTCAGGTCAGAATTGGAGTGGGCTGCCACTGGATCACTGAGGTATGATGTTGGAGGCTGATGGCTTTCCACTACAGTCCCGGAGTTCTCAGGCTTATTTTCTGTCTGAGTTTCCTTCCATGTTCACCCTTTCTTAGTAGGTGGAGCATGACTGTGAAAGAACCATTTAGAACCATGAAGAGGACAATCTCATGAGAGAAACACAGGGGGAAAGATGGAGTGGACATGGTCCTTTTTCTATACTACCCAGTAGGGCAGTTGGATGGAGCTCTGGCCAGCCTCCTAACTCCTAGCTTAGGATGTGTCTGGTGGTGAGTCTACACCAGCTTGAGCTGTGAGCTGGCCCAGGGAGGAACCCTGTTTATCCTCCCCACCCAGGTTGGCACTGGTTTAGATGGAGCACACACCTCATTCTCAGGCTGGGGTTCAGGCCATGTAGCCTCATCTCTCCTGCAGCTACTGTAGGCCAGCAGCTGACAATTTATGGCTGCCTATGAACTCTATTAAAATGATCCAGCTCTGAAGAACATCTGCTCTGGAGTAGGGCAAGCTGGGATGTTTGCAGGGACATGTGGTTAGACTCTTTTGGGAATAACTCAGGCACATACAGGAACAAAAATGCAGACTTCTGCTCCCTGTGGAAGGCCAGGATCCCTTCAACCTTATCCAAGTACAAACAACCTTTGCCTTTTGGTGTGGCAGGTTCCTGTGGTCTGCCTAGCCCTCTGGCCTCTAGTATCTGCCATCCTATTCTAGTTCTGATGGAGGAAAAGGGGATTATGAATCAAGACCAGTGGTTCTTAATCCTGAGGGTTTATGACAACACAAATTGCTTGGCTTTATCTCCAGAACTTTTGATTCAATAAATTTGGGGGACATGAATTTGTACTTTCTCTCTCTCTCTCTCTCTCCCCTTCTTCCTTTCTTCCTTCCTTCTCTCTCTCTCTTTCTTTCTTTCTTCCTTCCTTTCTTCTTTCTTTCTTCCTTCCTTCCTCTTTTTCTTCTTTCTTTCTTTCTTCCTTCCTTCCTTCCTTCCTTCCTTCCTTCCTTCCTTCCTTCCTTTCTTTCTTTCTTTCTTTCTTTCTTCCTTCCTCTTTTTCTTCTTTATTCCTTCCTTCCTTTCTTTTTTTGTGCTGGTCCTGAGGCTTGAACTCAGGGCCTAGATTTTTTTTCTTCTCAAGGCTAGTGCTCTACTAGTTAGACCACAGCTCCAATTCTGACTTTTGGTGATTAACTGGACTGTCTGGCCTGGGCTGGCTTTGAATTGCCATCCTCAAATCTCAGCTTCCTGAGTACCTAGGATTACAGCTGTGACCCATTGATGCCTGGAAAACTTGCATTTCTAGTATAAGTTCCCCTGTGAGGCTAATGTTCTTGGTCTGGGAGCCACACTTTGAGAAGCACAGAGGTGCCCAGTTGTAACCTTTCTTACCTTTTTTACCCAAAGAGGAAGAATTAGAAAAGTCCTAGGGTTGAAGTTTAGGACTTCTGGTTTTAGACTTAGGCAGAGGAAAGATAGTTTTAGGTGTGAAGGCTTGGGGAGGTTTTCTAGGCAGAGACTGCCAGTTCTCAAATTGTCAGATTGAGTGGGCTCACTTAAGATTCAGAGTAAACTGGGACAAGTTGTCCTCACTGGTGTGAGAATTGGCTTTGGAGCAGTCCATGAACTCAACAGCAGAGAGTGGAGAGACCACTAAGTATGGCTTGTGGTAGATGGACCTGCCTGCTGTGTTGTCTGGATGGAGTCCTTTGGATGAGTGGAAACTGTTGACAACCCCTTGAGAAGATGTTGAAGCACCTGACTGAAGCATTTTCTATTGGAGAGGTTTGAGGGATACCAGCATTGGTACCTTGACTTTTCTTACCATTGAATGTCTTCTCCCCATTGCTTCCTACACCTGGAATGAAGAGAAGCTCTGCTTCTCCATCATTATCTTCAGTAAAGGGCCTTGCTCCCAGTACCTGCTCCAGAATCCAGTCTGCAAATTCTTGGCCAGGACCCAGGGCTTGTCAAGGTGGTGTGCTGCTGTCCGATGTCTCATTCAGATCATGAGCTCTTGTGGTCTAGGAACTTGCTTAGAAAAGTGCTAGGTATCAGTCAGGCTGAGACTGAGAAAATGGTGCAGTGATTTGAAGCATCAGTGTTGTGCAAAGAGAAGAGGGAATCTTATCTTTTAGCAGAGCTGAAGGAACAACATGGGCTCAGCCGTGATTAGGGACAGTGAGTCAGCTGCTGACATTGTGACAGCTCACAGAAGGTTGGCTCTGAGAGAGATGGCCATCTTGAAAAGTGACACTGTGCCCTGATATGCATCATTGGAAGCCTATTGGCCAGCCAGCCCAGGAGGCCATGTGAGGACACTGTGTCTTCGTAGCAGTTTTCCTTTCCTTCCTTCTTTGCTCCATTGAATGCCTTACTGTCCCTATCCAGATGTGTATGTTGGACTGTTTTTCTTCTTGCCCTAGCATCCACTCTATGGATGTGAAGCTGGTGGTGATGCATTAAGGGAGAGAGAGGGGGAGAAGGGAGAGAGGAAGGAGGAATCTGATCACATTGTAGTGTTGCATGTTTGCCTTTGCTGAATGGAGAAAAGACAGGGAAGAAACTGAGATAGGAAAAAGCTATCCACTTGTGTAAGGTCTCACATCTAAAATATACTTAGAACTCAAAAAATTAAATCCCCCAACAACAAATCCTCTAAGAAACAGCTACCTGATTAATAAGTGGGCTAAAGACTTAAAGAGAAACTTCTCTGAAGAGGAAACAAGAATGACCAATAGGCTCATGAAGAAATGCTCAACTTCTCTAGCCATAAAAGAAATGCAAATCAAGACAACAATGAGATTCCACCTCACCCCAGTTAGAATGGCTATAATCAAGAAATCTAATAACAACAGATGCAGTAGTGATGGGAGTGACCACTTTGGAAAGCAGTATGGAGGTTCCTCAAAAGACTCCACATAGAACTCCCCTCTGACCCAGCAATCCCACTTTGGGGCATTTACCCAAACAGTCACAAGCAAGGCTATACTAAAGCTACCAGCACCACTATGTTTATTGCAGCATTATTGACCATAGCTAAGATATGGAACCAACCCAGATGCCTTTCAGTAGATGAATAGATCAAGAAAATGTGACACGCACACACACACACACACACACACACACACACACACACACACACACACACACACAGAGAAATAATGACACTGCCCCATTTGTTAGGAAATGGAAAGACTTGGAAAAAAATTATATTAAGTGAAGTAAGCCAGGCCCAAAGAAGCATAGGTCCCTTGGTTTCCCTTATTTGCAATAACTAGTATATGTCTAGGACAAGTAGAAAAGGTCAAAAGCTATGTACATATGACCATATAAGAAGATGCTAAGCAAAGTGAACCCCAAGATAGGGACACAAGTGGTTTTATCTTTCTTGCTGTTGTTTTTAATGTATTTATAATGTACTATGTGTATTTTTGGTTCTTTTGTATGTTCCTCCTCCATGGTATAACCCCTGTTTTCACTGTATTTGATGTCGGTGCCCTGCATCTTGCATATACATTTTTTCTAATTTGGGGAGGGGAAGGGAAATAATAAAATGCTGAAATAAGGATACAGGTTGACCCATTGTAACAATGAGTTGTACAAGATACTATGTTGAAAACGAACTTCACAACTTTGGGGTGGGGAGAAGGAGGAATTGGGGAGGTGGGGAGGGAAGTGATGGTAGGGAAAAAACAAAGGAGGAGGTAACAATGCTTGATAGGAAATGTACTCATTACTTATGTAACTGTACAGTATCTTTATAATAAAAAATATAAAAAAGTTATCCATTTGTGTAAGGTAGCTATGAGCTGCATTTCAGGGACCCCTGGACTATATCTGTTCTATGTGGAAAATTCTGCTCATCTGTATTGCCCTGTGTAGCTTTAGGGTTCGCAGGGCCTGCTGGGATAATCAGGGGTTGTGATGCCTTTTCATACACTTGGCCTATGTCTATGCTGATGGGCAAACAGTGGCTTTCTTTGCTTGTTGTCAGGCTTTATTCAGTAAAACAGATCCACTGCTAGAAGAAATATTTAAAATCTGCTTTTACTAGGCCTACAAACAGACTAAAAGCAAGAGAAAAACTTGTATCTCTCCCTACATTGTGTATGTCTTTGTTCTAAGTCACTGTCATGCAGGCACTTTGCAATCATTCATCTATCCATCTATCCATCTATCCATCTATCCATCTATCTATCTATCTATCTATCTATCTATCTATCTATCTATCTATCTATCTATCTATCTATCTATCTATCTATCTATCTATCTATCTATCTCCTTTACAGGTTCTATGTTAACTCTAACCAGGAAGCATGCAGGGGAGGACATTCTGAGTAGCAGCTCCAGCAAAGCCAAGGGTTGGCAGGACGAAACATTTAGTCCTTCCTTGGGCCCATGATTAAACTGGGAGCAAGACACAGGCTAAGAATGCCAGCCTCCATTTTGTGTTAGTGTCCTTTTTCCCTGGGTCATTCTCTCCTACTGTCACTTAGCAACCATCTTGGAACCCAAGAAGGAGGGAAACAGGAGACAGGACCACCTGACAGTCATCAGTGATTGTAGGGAGTAGCTCATTGTCAGCACTAAATGAGCAAGGAGAAGGTACAGAGAAAATACCTACCTGACCAATCCTGGGACAATAGACTATCAGACTACCTTCAGCCACCTCCAGGCCACCTCTGAACACGTCAGTGACTTGGGAATCTTTTAACTAAGTATGCCTTTTCCCTTCTTATCTCCATTTCTCCCTATTTAACCAAAGCAAATGTTTGTACCATGAAGATAGCTAAAGATGTACTGAAGTGATCTCTTCTATGGCAGCCACATAATCTTTTCTGCTCTTCATCATGTTTCTTTATTTGGTGCATGAAATTGTGTGCCCGGATTTGACATGTGGAACCATTGAGAGCTTGGATCTGGAATCTGGAGGTCTGGTTTTACAACCAAATGTGTTTCTAGTTAGTAGTTTGTGTTTTTAATTCTCTTCTACCAGATTTCACTCTTCAACTAGAAAACAGAAAGAGAAAACCCTAGTGGCTCCAAGAAGTTCTCTGGAGGAATTCCTCTACCTGTAACAAAAAATGGAACTAATTTTTCCTTCAAAGGAAAGTCCTTCAGCTGGACCTGAAAAGACTGCCCTGATCTCTCCCACTCAGATTGATCAATAATATCTTTGTAGGCTTAGTTCCAATTTTAATTTATTGTTTCCTACTTCATTTTGATGAGTTGGGATCTTTTCCTTAACATATCAACAATGTCTCCTTGAACTCTCAAGAGTGCTCGTTTGATGTCCCATTTTACCCAAGCATTTGTCCTTCTACTCAAGGCTGAACTTGCAATTGGGGAGGAGAGTAAGGGAGCAGAAGACAGAGGACTTCTGGGATTTTTCTCTCTCTTCTAATATCCAGCTTCTGTCTCATGGGGTGGGGGCATGAAGATGAGGACACCAGGCTCCCACATCAAGACCTATAGCCAGAATTGGGAGGTGGAGGCGGGACCAAATTGCTTTGCTTATCCCAGTACCTCTCTGTTTCTTAGGAAGCTCAGAAAACACCTACTGTGTGTTCCTATTTTGCCCTTTCAAAGCTTCTACAGACCTAGTGCCCAAGGATTAGTGTTTGATCTGCTAAGGGAGATGCTGCCAAAGGCCCAGGGGCTCCACATTACAAGCTGTTCCCAAGGCTTAAAAGCTGAGTGCCACTAAGACTGACTATACTTGCTTCCCTCAGCCAATTCCATTGTGTAGCTGTGGGAGAGGGAGAGCCTTGAAGGAGAGATGATCGGATGTGATGTCTGAAGACCCTGAGAGGGTTTAGTGTCCTAGGAAAGAGTGTCTCCTGTGTCCTGTCCTCTGTAGAACTCCAGGCCCACAGATCACAGATGCTTTTTCAGGTCCTATGGGAAAGGTAGAGCATGGCTTCTCTGGAGGGGAATTCACTAGTTGCTTGAGAGTGGGGTCTCTTTCTACATGGTTACTTAATTTTTTAAAAAATTGTTATCATAAACTGGGTGCTGGTGGCTCACGCCTGTAATCCTAGCTACTCAGGAGGCTGAGATCCAAGGATCAAGGTTCAAAGCCAGTCCAGGCAATAAAAGCCGTGAAACTTTTATCTCCAATAAACCACCAGAAAACCAGAAGTGGTGCTGTGGTAGAGTGCTAGCCTTGAGCTGAAGAGCTGAGGGACAGGACCGAGGCCCACAGTTCAAGCCCCACGATCGACAAAAAATAAACATAAAAAATTGTTATCATAATGGTGATATACAGAGGGGTTACAGTTACATAAATCAGGTAAAATGTACATTTCTTTTTCGAAGATGTCACCCCTTCCCTTGCTCTCTCCCAGTTTTTCCCTCCTGTCCCCATCCATGAGTTATTCAATTCATTTTCAACATTGTGTCTAGTGAGTACCATTGCTGCATTTGCTTACCCTTGTCCCACTATTTCTGTGCCTCCCCTAACACTCTTAAAGACATAAACAAACAGAACAAAAGAAAAGAAAAAAATAGCAAAAAGGGAAAAAACCCTCTTGTTTCCACTTTCTGTAGTTCATTTCAATAATTATTATTTTGTATGATCAGATGCTCATAGGCTTTTCTATTCCTCTCCTAAGCGTATCTTCCTTTGGTCGTACTGTGTGTGAATGTCTAGAGAGCTGTATAATTTATTCTGTCCCAGTATTTTAGATCTAGCTTTCACATATGAAAGAAAACTTGTGCTATTTGTCTCTCTGAGTTTGGCTTACCTGACTTAACATGATTTGTTCTAGGTCCATTCATTTCTCTGCAAATAACATATTATTCTTTACAATGGTGGTGTAAATTCCCATTGTGTGCACATACCACATGTTTTGAATTCACTCATCTATTGTAGGGCATCTGGGCTGTTTGTACAACTTGCCTATTGTGAATAGTGCAACAATGAACATGGATGTGCAAGTGTGTTTACTGTATCCTGGCATGTGATGTTCAAGGTAAATGCCCAGGAGTGCATGGCTGCATTGTAGAAAGATCTTATAGTGGGGCTGGGAAGGTGGCTCAGTGGTAGAGTGCTTGCCTTGCATGCATGAGGCCCTGAGTTCGATTCCTCAGCACCACATAAGCAAAAAGAAGAAAGCCGGAAGTGGCGCTGTGGCTCAAGTGGTAGAGCGCTAGCCTTGAGCTGAAGAGCTGAGGGACAGCGCCCAGGCCCAGAGATCAGGCCCCACGACCGGAAACTCTCCCCCCAAAAGAAAGACCTTATAGTTTGTTCCATTGATCTTCAGGTCTATTTTTGTGCCAATACCAGGTTGTTTTTGTTATTAAAGCTCTGTAGTAAAGCTCGAGGTCTGAGATTGTGATACCACCAGCATTACTTAAAAAATTAAAAAAAAATTATTGTCAAGGTGATGTACAGAAGGGTTACAGTTACGTAGGTAAGGTAATCAGTACATTTCTTGCCAAATTTGTTATCCCCTTCCTCATTTTCCTGCCTCCCTATTTCCCCCACCAAGTTATACAGATCATTTCCAACATACTGCCTTGTGAGTATTGCTGTTGCATTGGTTCCTCCTTTGTCTTTTGACTCACCCTTTTTTTTTGTTCCCCTTCCCTTCCCTAACTCAGATAAACATATATTCAGGTACTAAAATCAAATAATAACAATGGGGACAAACCATATGGGAAAAACACAAAAGAAAAAAGAAATAATCTAGTATATTAAAAACAACAACAACAAAGAAATACCTCTTGAGTCCGTATCTTGTAGTTCATTTCAATTCAAATCATTTTATATGGTTGTATGTATATAGCTATTGAGCTATTTCACTCATCTGCTAAGATTGACCTAGATGTATACCAATTATTACAAATAAGGAAAACCATAGGACCTATGTTTCTTTGGATCTTGCTTACTTCACTTAATATGATTTTTTCCAAGTCCTTCCACTTCGTTACAAATGGGGCAATGTCATTCTTTCTGATAGAATCATAGAATTGTAGTGTGTGTGTGTGTGTGTGTGTGTGTGTGTATCACATTTTTTTTGATCCATTTATCTACTGAGGGACATCTGGGTTAGTTCTATATCTTAGCTATGACAAATAATGCTGTGATAAACATAGTTATGCTGGTAGCTTTAGTATAGCCTTGTTTGTGGTCATTTGGGTAAATGCCCGCCAGCATTACTTTTTTGTTTAGAATTGCTTTGGCTATTCTAGGTCTTTTGTTGTTCCATATGAATTTTTGGATTGTTTTCTTTCTCTTGGTTATGAACTTCATTGGGATTTTGATGTGGATTGCATTGTATTTATAGATCATTTTTGGCAATATGGCCATTTTTACAATATTAATTCTACCTATCCATGAACATGGAAGGTCTTTACATTTCCTGATGTCATCTTTAATTTCTTTAAATTTTTATAGTTTTTGTTATAAAGGTATTTTTTTTGGTTAGGTTTATTCATAGGTATTTTATTTTTTTGAGGCTATTGCAAATGAAGTTGTTTTTCTGATTTCCTTCTCTGCTTGTGTATTGTTGATACATAGAAAGCTATAGATTTTTGTAGGCTAATTTTGTATCTTGTTACTTTGCCAAAGTTATTGATAAGCTCTAGGGGTTTGGAGATGGAGTCTTTCAGGTCCTTTAGATATAAGATCATGTCATCTACAAATAGGGGTGGTTTGACTTCTTCATGATTACTTTCTTATCCTATTTTTTTGGGGGGGGAGACAAAGGCCTCATGCAGAGTACAATATGCTATATTGTTGGCAGCCCAGGCTTTGAAGTCAGACAGGATCCCAGGTTTTCACCTGAGCATGTTACCTGTGCGATTTTATAACTGCGTAACTTCTCTGAGCTAGAAGGGCTTCTTAAAATGGGAATAACAATAATAACCCTTCAGGGTGGTATTTGGATGAAAAGAAATGGAGTCTTTGTTTGCCATCTCCTTTCTGCAGCTCCAAGCCATTGTCTTAAATCAGCTTCAGTTCAGCAGCCAGCACAACTCCATTTTGAATTTTCTTGGAGAATTATGGTTTGATGAAGTCAGTGCTTATTGAAATTTAGGACTTAACATCTACTTCTTTTACAATGCCCCTTTACCATGAATGAATGAGAAGAAGAATAGAGAAATAATTATTTGTTAAAGGTGTTTATGCTAGGAGGAGACTGCTGCCCCCAGGAACTTTCCAGATCTAGTAGGAGAAGCAATTCTAGTTACTGTAGAAACTACAAAGGTTGGGCTAAGATAAGTATGAAATTAGAGAGGAGGAAGCTAAGGCTTTTTGTGGGTGAAGAAGGAGGGGATGGGGCCTTGGGTAAATGAATCTCTCTAAGGCTCTTCCTCCATCTCTATGCAATTGAAACCACACTACCTACCTTCTGGGTAGTTATATATATTGGAACATTATCCATATAACTCAATAGCAGTGTGAGAGGCAACCTAAAAGATACTTTTGCTAGGCCCAACTTTGCATCTGTGCCCCTTGACCTGAGCTATTCCCTTTGCAATTACCTTGAAAGACCAGATTTACTGATAATTATCTTGTGTAGAAGGCAAACTTCCCTTTAAACAGACAATGCTTTCTTTTCATCATCTTAAAAAAAAGAGCCAAAAACTCAGATCACTCTTCAGGTAATTTGTTCCAGCTTTATCCCAAAGGTAAAGTGATGAACAACTCTGGGATAATTCCTTAGAGACAGACTGAGCTTATGGTCAGTCCAGCCATACTTGTGACTTGTGCCTGTTTTTTTTTATTATTATTGTGAAAATACCATACAGAGGGGTTACAATTACATGAGCAAGGTAATGAGTACATTTTTTATCAAGCATTGTTCCCTCCTCCTTTGTTTTCCCTTCCCATCCCCCTCCCAAAGTTGTAAAGTTCGTTTTTTGACATAATGACTTGTATATCTCATTGTTGCAATGGGGCCACCTGTATCCCTATTTAAACGATACGTTTTTTCCCTTCCCCTCCACAAATTATACCAACATCAAATACAGTGAAAGCAGGGGTTATACCGTGGGGGAGTGACATACAAAGCAATAAAGAAATCATCTTATAAATATTTTAGAAACAATCGCAAGAAAGAAAAAAAATTTGAATCCTTATCTTGGGGTTTATTTCACCTAACATCAACTTATCTGACCTTTTCTGCTTGTCTCAGACATATACTAGTTATTGCAAATAAGGGACCTATGTTTCTTTGGGCCTGGCTTACTTCACTTAATATAATTTTTTCCAAGTCTTCCCATTTCCTAACAAATGGGGCAATGTCATTCTATCTGATGGAGTCATAGAATTCCATTGTGACTATGCATACCTTTCTTATCCCCTATCCCCACCTCTCCCTATTTAATCTGAAACCAATGTCTGTACCCCTAAAGATGCTGAAGATGTGCTGAAGGGCCATTTTCTTATGGTGGCCATGAAACAAATCTCCTTTCTCTGCCTTTCACCATGTCTCTTTATTTGTTATATGGGGGACAAGTGGGTAGATCTAACTTGAGACTCTTGGGCTTTGGGTATGGTACCAGTCAGTGGCAGCTGGTAAGTGTCTACCACACTCAGGTGTAGCTCTACTATTCTACTCAGTATCCTTTAAACATTTCCTGTTTATTGCCACTTATTCTCTAAGTTACTTCTATCTTCCTGGCATACTTTCTGCCATGTTTTTTCCTGTATGGACAGAAAATCTTCCTTAAGTTAAATCTTCAAGTCATAATGATGTCACAGGTACTTCCCCAAGTTCTTTCTTCACTTGACATTGATGACAGACTGTACATGGGCCTTCCTGAGGATAGATGTGTTTTGTTTTCTCCAGGACAGGATTGGATCCTTGTATAACAGGAATCTTTCTTCTCACTTCTCTTCAGGTGCCTGGCTCTGGGTCTCATAGGCTGAGTAGCCAAAGACTTCCTAGAAAATGTTAGATGCAGTTTTTTCTTGTGTACTAAGATTTTGTGAGAAGACAAACTTGAGAAGAGCTGAATGTTCATTCCACACACTCTACAATTACCCACCACATTCTCAAGATTGCATTTACTCTGCCCCTTTCCCATTTCCTAACATGGAGTTCAAAGGTTGCAGAAAGCCAAAGGTGAGGTTGACTCCAGGGTCTGCAAGGCACATTGAGGCTGATGTTGGAAATGGTTTTACATATGGACAAGATGCTGACTCCAAAGCAAACACTGCTATCATTACTATCTGCTAACATGGCCAAGAATTGGGGAGGGACAGCACTTATAAGTGTGTGCATGAGTGTGGGTAAGAATATAGAGAGGGATACAGAAGGTAGCCCAAAATGTCATCCAGGTTGACCCCATAAGCTTGGATATACAATGGAAACGGATATCTGGAAACTATAGATCCTGGTGTTGAGCTTCATTCTTCCATCCAGTTAAAATTTACTTAGAAAATTGCCCACTATGTGAAAAAAAATCCAGGTAGAGTTGCTCTAGTGGATGAAGAAATCTATGGGAGCTCCATATAGCATATGGCCAGACTTCCTAATCTCCCATACTCCATTATTCTTTCCCCAAAAGGAGGAATATGCGTATCTCACCATCACCAAATGCCTTGCTGGATCAGCATTCTGTACATATCTGAATCTCCATCCTTTTGTGAGGTTATGCAACATGATATTCTTGCTTTTGGCTCCCAAGTCTCTCTTCCACTGTAGCATCACACATTTGAACTCGCTGGGGGACAGATAAGAGACTCTGAGGACTTAAGAGTGACACTGTAAAATGCACTGTGGATGCAGCAGCAATGTTTTTGGCTAGGGGTATAGGCAGTTCAATACCCCTACAAGGGGCTGTTGTGTGAAGCTAGTACATAAAGTGTGTCTGTGTGGTGTCTGTGTGGGGCCTAGATGGGGAAGGGGTCTGAGGGTGGGGTGTGCACACCCTGTGTGTGTGTGTGTGTGTGTGTGTGTGTGTGTGTGTGTGTGTGGTCTTTCTGGCCTCATAGTCCACAGGAGTCTCTGGTTTGGAGTCCCTGGGTGTTGGAGGCTCTTGGGCTGCCTCCAGCAGGCGGGTGGTGCTGAAGGGCCATGGATGATGGCTGTGGGAATGGCACCAGCCTGCCTGGCCTCTGAGGTAGCTGGTTTCCTCTGTGTCCCGGGGAGTGGGCTGTGGTGTTGCAAGCTGTGTGGGAAAGGAGGACCACCCTGGGTGGGGCCTGGGACAGCACCGTGTAGCCTGGGAGGGGTCAGGGAGGGAGGCAGACATGGAGATCTTGGGGGAATATGGAGAAAAGGATTTGAAAACCGGGATAAAGCAGTTCTTCAGTACTTGGCTCTCTTTATCTCTTGAAATTAAAGCCAGGCCTGTGTTGGAACATTCCATTTGGGGAGTCTGCTGGGAAATTCAAAAGACTGAGGAGGAGTGGGTGGTGAGTTAGTCTAGTCTGCCTCAGTTGCTGATAGTGTATATGTGCTGAGTTGGGAGACACAGCATTTTGGTATTTATTTATTCATCAATTAATGATTGAGTGTTTACAGTGTCCTAAACTTTTGGTTAAAGGATATATAAAATAGAAGTCATGATGTCTGCTCTTAAAGGACTCCCAGTGTGGTGGAGAATTCAGGCAAATAAACAGATGATGATATAATACTTGAGCATCTTCAGGTAATTCATGATGGAGAGTAGCAAAAGCTATATTTATGTATATTATATACACACACTATTGATATATTGTGTACATGTGTGTATATATGTATGTTTCTCCAAGATATTGTATCTATCAATTTATAATTCATCCATAATAGTGTACACATACATATATATGTGTATATATACATGCATATATGTATATATACACACATAAGCATACATATACATTATATAAATTTACATATATACACACAAATGTGTACACATGCATGTATATGTACATTATATAAGCATGCTTATACATTATACACACACACACACACACACACACACACACACATATATATATATATATAGAGAGAGAGAGAGAGAGAGAGCAAACGAGCCAGGTATTGCTCAAGAACAGAATTGCAACCTTAAATGATTTGATCATCATGAAAACATCACAGAGTATATGTACACAAACCTAAGTGACATAGGTTTAATTACCTGACATGGCCTCTGGATGCATTCAAGACACACATGACATATATGTGTGAGATACAGCTTGCTGTTTTATAGTAAACATTCTCTTTTTACAAGAAGGAGTGTACACATGTACAACAATAAAAATCAAACCAGGGGAGAACTATAGAATGGGTAATATTGTTCAAGATGCATTGTACTCATAAACCGATATGTTGAATTGAAACCCTTTTGTGCAACTACTTAAAGATAAAAAAAATTGGGGCTGGGAGGGTGGCTCAGTGGTAGAGCGCTTGCCTTGCATGAATGAGGCCCTGGGTTCGATTCCTCAGCACCACACAAGCAAAAAGAAAAAAGCTGTGGCTCAAGTGGTAGAGAGCTAGCCTTGAGCTGAAGAGCTGAGGGACAGTGCCCAGGCCCAGAGTTCAGGCCCCACGACCGGATCCCCCCCAAAAAATTCCCCTCCCTCCTTCAAAAAGTAAGCCACTCCTGAGTATATAATTGAATAAATCTAAGACAGTATAAAAGAGAGATATCTCATACCCATGTTCACAGCAGTATTATTGATTGATTGTGTCAGAATTGACTGGGGCTTGAATTCAGATTGTTGCTTGGCTTTTTCACTCAAGCCTGGCACTCTATAACTTGAGCCACAGCTCCACTTTTGTTTTTTTGCTGGTTAATGGAGGATAAGTATCTGATAACTTTTTTTCTGCCCTGGCTGGCTTTGAACCTTGGTTCTTAGATCTTAGTCTCCTGAGTAGTTAAAATTACAGAAATAAGCTATTGGCTCCCAGCTTACAGTACTATATAATAACAAGTTATAAAATCAGTCTAGGTGTCACTGGATAAAGAAAATGTGACACACACACACACACACACACACACACACACACACACACACATACAGGAGTTCCATTCAGCCATAAGCTATGTCATGTTCAGGAAAGATAGATCTCATCATACTAAGTGAAATAAGCCTGGTTCAGAAAAACAAATATCACATGTTTTCTCTCACATGCAGAATTTAGATTTTAAAAGTAGTTATAAAAGAAGAAGGGGGATTATTTGGGTGAGGAAATGGACCAGCAGGAGTATGTATGGGCTAGGAGGTAAGGGAGGGTCACAGTGTGCCTTTATGATCAATGTGCATTATATACATGTATGAAAATGTCATATTGAAACCCATTATTTTTACATTAGGAGCTCAAAAAAGCATCTGATACTAATACAAAATGGGTAGCACTTGTGTGTGTGTGTGTGTGTGTGTGTGTGTGTGTGTGTCTGTGTGTGTGTGCATGCACCAGTACTGAGGTTTGAATTCAGGGCCTTGTCACTGTTAGTTTTCCACTCAAGGCTAGCACTCTGTCCCTCAAGCTACAGCTCTACTTTCACTATTTATCATTATTAAGTATAGGAATTATAGTTAACTGTAGGTGCTGTATTGCTACGCAGGGAATGGTGAAGTTACTTTGTTGACTACATCACTGCAGATATATGAGAAATGCGTGGCCCTCCCTGTGACATTATAATGGCTATGGTGTCTCAAAGCAATGGGAAATTTCTTGCTCTGGATGGTCTTATGGGACCATATTGTCTGCCTACGTGGTTTGGCATGGATTGAAATATCATTTTGTGGTTCATGGTGCTATTTGCAAGTACTTTAAGCTATTGAATACACTTGAAGGGCTCCACCACTGTCTCTTATGTCTTCTAACTCTAGATATTCCTCTGCTAGCAAGTTATATCACTGTGTTGAACTTACACGCAGTCTGTATTTTCCATAGCTTCTCAATAGAGGCAGATACAGGGTGCAAAAGGAGATCAGGGATAAGCCCATTTAACTGTACTTTAGGGACCCAAGAGAGGCATCAGAGAAGAGGAGGAGCTGTCTTGGGGAGATCAGAAGCCCAGACTGTGTTGTATATATATATATATATGGGGTCAGTGTGGTGGTAGCTGTTTCAAGAGAGGAATCAGAATTACCGCTCACAAAAGCACCTTATTTCAGGCCAGCCCAAACAAAGCAGCTCCATCCAGCTGGAGCCCTATCATCCCCCATCAGGAAGGATAAGGCCCCAAACATGTGCCAGGCTCCAATCAGCTGCCTATAATCCAGTCCCTCCTCCTGATGACTACAGTGCTAAAGCAGCCAGAATGGGGAGGGAGGAGGAGGGAGAGGAAAGTGAGAGGACGGGGGTTTGGAGCCCTCTATTTCCCAGCAGTGATACCATCCTAGCCATTAGTTCTTTGGCAGCAGGGTCAGCACAGTAATGATGAGGGGAAGGGGAAGGAGCTGTTTGCGATGTTGCTCAATCTCCTAGCCTGTGGAGTCCGCTGGCCTAAGTCAGTTACTATCTGGGTCTTGTTTAACATCCCCCCTCCTGTGAGCCCTGCTTGCTGGCCCATCTGCCTGGCTGATGAAGGGGTTACAGGGAAGGGATACTGCCTTTCCAGGATGGGCTGTGTTTCTCTAGTCAAACAGATGCTCAGAACAAATAAACAGGCGAGTGGGTCTTGAAAGGGGTTGTGTCAGGCTTAGTTGAGACATGCTGTCCATTTCGAAAGCTGTTGATGCACTTAAAAAGATGAACATCTGGGCCGGGATCCTATCTGACTGTAAATGAAGGCCAGGATTCTCACTCACCCACATCAACAATTTGTACTATTTGTTCAGTACTCTATTGTGTTTAGAATCCCAAGAGGGCCAGCCAACACACAGTTAGGAATGACTCGTTCCATTTCTGGACTCCAACTATGAGCCCTCTTTCCCACCTTGCAGTCACATCATGGCACGTTGGTCTAGATAACGACAGAGGCTCAGAAATTGCAAGCAGTGCTTTGACAGAGCTAGTGATTTTATTGACTATTCATCCTATATAGCATATACATATACATGTATGACACACTCAAGGGAAGCCTTCAGGCATAATTATTCTGAGTGGTGGGGATTATTCTGAGTGATGGATCTGGGGATTGTTTCCTGTAGTTAGACTCTTGCTGTGTTGGGAGTGGGGAGATGATTCCAGTTCAGGAATCAAACAGAGCCCTACTTCTACCTGGCAGTCCTTGCCATGTCTCTTATGCCTCTGTGCCTTCGTTTTCATTGTGGTAAAGAGGGAAGACAGATCTAACAGCTCTTGGAGTTTTGTGAGGATCCACAGTGGTTGGGGATTCACATGACCCCTCTAACGCGGCTTCTCATTTTTTTCTGGCTTTACCAGGAATCATGGCAGAAAACCTGTATCTACTTTCCTGACCCTTTCTTCCTCTGCTAAGTGGCTGTCTCCATTTCCAGTCACTCTGTACTCTCATCTAGTCACCCTGGAGTCACCTTGGAGCCTGAGCTCTTTGGAACCATGCATCCTCATTCAGATCTGAAAAGAAGGGGCCGAGGGGCTTGACTCAGAGGCTTTTTTGCTCAGCTTCACAGGGAAGATGGCTTGCTAACCCATTCAGTAGTGATAGCTATGGCTGTTATTGTCAAGTGGGATTTGTGAAGGAAAATGCAACTCAATTCATAAAATCTTGGAATAGACCTTGATGATAATTCTTCTGTTTATTCTTATGGAGGGTTCAGATCAGAGCTACATGCCAAACACTGCCCAAAGTGCTGGCATATAAAGATGTATAAGTCATGTTTCCAGTTACTAAGAAACTCACGATCTACTTGGGTACACAATGATATAGATAGGGACAGGACATAGGTTCAACAGGGCAGTAATGCATGAGATACTGGAGAATACAGAGATGACCCCTCACATACCACTGAATAGTCAATGAATACTCTAGATGTTGGTGGTCCTGGGTTCAGAGATTTTTTTTTCCTGTCTAGGGCTTGAATTCAGGGCCTGAGCACTCTCCTTGAGCTTCTTTTGCACTCAACCATTTGAGTGACCTCTTCATTTCTGGCTTTTTTGGTAGTTAACTGGATATAAGGGTCTCACAGACTTTCCTGCCCAGAGTGGCTTTGAACCATGATCCTCAGATCTCAGCCTTCTAAGTAGAATTACAGATGTGAGCCACCAGCACCCAACCGGGGCTCAGTTTTGAAGAAATAGAAGCTGGTCAGGGTAAGAGAGATTGTTGGGTATCAGATAGGTTGAGTTTGGTTATTTTTTTTTCTGGTGAAGGAGACAAACAACATGGTGTCTTCAGAGAACTAAGCAGCTTCCTGATCTACATCTCGGTTTCAAAGAATGAGAATCTGGACAGGCATTTATAAAAAATAACAAGGAAAGGGAAGTGGTAGAGTGAAATTTTCCTGATTGAGGCCTTGAAGGCAGCACAATAAATACTGTGCATGCAAAGTGATTAGAGTGGCAAAGTCCTTGTCAGATGATGGGGTAGAAACTGGGAATGAGCTGTGAGACCTAATCCATTGTGCAGGTCCTTCCCCGTGTATTACAGAAGAGCCCTCACATCTCCCCAGCAGGTATTTGCTGAAAAAGCATGAGGAGGAAGGGATAAGGAAGCAGGATACTAAGTGAACTCAGTTGTCTGTGTGTCTACAGAAAGTGTGGCTAGGGTACATCCCAGAAGCAGTAAGATGAACTACTGTATCCTATGAGCAGAGTCTTATGTGCTGTCAAAACAAAGTGTTGAGCTTTTCTCGATGACTTGGCCTTTCTATAGGGCTTCTTGGCATTTTGGGAGTTCATGGTGACCTCATAACAAGCAGAAGATTCTTTTCTGATAGTTTATCTTACAATCCATGGTTGAAAAGAAAGGTCGTCAAATTGGTTAGCTGAAGAAGAGTTTAGTTAATGGGAAAGATATTTGGCAGCTCTTGAAATCTATAGGAAGAATAGTATGCCTCTTTTTCGTATAAACTAAGGGAGCCAAATTTTACCCCCAAATCCAACCCTGGGAACCGAGAGCTTGGGATGTGGCTTGTGGTATCACATCTTGCCTCTAGAAACTTGCAATCTGAAGAATGACTTCACTGTGTTGCCTAGTTTCAGAGTTATATGTTGGGGAGAAGCCATGCTCAGGTGATAGAGCCTTCCTCCAGCTGCTGAGGAAGCAGAGAAGAGGAACTGGGTGTTGCTTTTGGCTCTTCATACAAGAGAAGCTGATCTCCAAACTAATCTGAGATTTCTCTCTGAGTAGGACAGTACCTGAATGCTGAGGGACCACAAACAACAAGTAACTATAATGTTCTTTAATCTTCTGGCCCCAGCTCACAAACACATTCTCTGTCTACCTCTGATTTCATAGCAATTGTAAGGCTCAGGAAATAAGAGTTTTCTGGACCACTCTTAAAGAGTAGCCATATCTTTTTCTAGGCCTTTTCTGACACCTGGATAATAGCTGTAGTCAAGGGGATTCTGACTTTTTCCCTGAGATATTTCTCTCAACAGCCTCTTCTTGCATATGTTGTATACATCAGTGGCAATGAGTTGAGGCCACTTTGTGAGACTTTCTCCATTTTCTCCTGCTTTGATGGGTTGAACAGTCATATTCTCAATCATGAAGGCTCAGGTTCAAAAACTCAGAGACATTTAGACAATCCTTTATTCTATTTTATTGCATTTAAAAGTAGTTTTACTGAAGCATAAATGATGCATAAAACAGTGCATATTTAATGCACATAATTGCTGCATATTTGGACAATATACATACCCTTAGTACAACACCTGAATGAAATAATAGATTGCCTCCATTGCCAACAAAACCTTCACTGTATCTCTTCTTCTTCTTCTTCTTCTTCTCCTTCTTCTCCTTCTCCTTCTTCTCCTTCT
>NW_012267226.1:2897128-3034047 GCF_000151885.1 Dipodomys ordii
CTCCTCCTCCTCTTCTTCTTCTCCTCTTCCTCCTCCTCCTCCTTCTTCTTCTTCACCTTCCTCCTCCTCCTCTTCCTCCTCCTTCTTCTCCTTCTGTTTCTTCCTCCTCCTTCTTTTCTTCCTTCCTCCTGTTCCTCCTCCTTTCTCCTTCTTTCCCCCCTCCCCCTCCTCATTCTTTGTGGTAAGAACATTAGAGATCTCCTTTCTGAACAATTGTGTGTGTGCACACATGTGCGTGCATGTGCATGTGCATGTGTGTGTACATGGCCTATTGAACTCAGGGCCTAGATGCTATACTGGAGCTTTTTTTTTTTTTGGCTCAGGTTAGCACTCTATCACTTGAACCACAGATCTATTTCTGAATTTGTGGCTCTTTCCTGCCTGGGATGGCTTTGAGCCACAATCCTCAGATCTCAGCTTCCTGAGTCGCTAGGATTACAGAAATGAGCCACTCCCAACCGGCTTCCTTTCTGAATAATTTTTAAGTGAGAAAGACAATGGTTTTGACAAGTGCCACCCTGTACATATCTCTAAAATGAATTTATTTTGGATGATTATAACTTTGTACTAATTGGGAAACAACTTGTCAATTTTCTTTCCTAGTTCCTGGCAACCATGACTCCTTCCTTTGCTTTTATAGGGATGACAATCATGCAGGATGTATTCTTCTGTGACTGACTTATTTTACTTAGCACACATCCTGCAGCTTCATCCATCTGTTCAATCATGTTAGGATTTCAGTTTTCTTAAAGGCTGAATCATGTTCCACGGCATGTATATACTCTTTTTTGGGGGGTGGGGAGATGGGGGCATACTGAGATTTGAACTCAGGACCTTTTGCTTGCTAGGCAGTTCAAGTGTTTCACCACTTGAACCATACCTTCAGCCTTTTTTGCTTTGACTAATTTTGTGATCAGGTCCTGCTTAATACCTGGACTTGTCTGGACCATGAATAGATGGGATGACAGGCTCACATCAACATGTCCAGCTTTTTCTGTTGAGAAGGAGTCTTGCAAACTTTTTTCAACAGACTGACCTATGAAATTCTCCTGACCCGTCTCCTGAGTAAATAGGATGACAAGTGACTAACTGGGATTATAGATGTGAGCCATCAAATCTGTCTATGCCACATTTTCCTTATTCACGTATCTATTAATGGCCATTTAGGTTCATTTCCATAAGTTGGCTAATATTAACATGCCTACAACAATCATGGGAGTAAATATACCTTTTCTAGATTCCATTTTCAATTTTTTTGGATGTGTGCATATGTGTATGTATACACACATACACACACATATCCACTTCACAGCTAGAATCACAAATTAAAAATAGAAATACTGAGGCCAGGCACCACTAGCTCATACCTGTAATCTTAGCTATTCAGGAGGCTGAGATATAAGGATCTTGGTTTGAAGCCGACAAATCTGAGAGACTCTTATTGCCAGTTAATAAGCAAAAAGCTAGAAGTAGAGATATGGCTCAAGTGGTAGAGTGTCAGCCTTGTGTAAAACAGGGCAAGCAAAAGTATGAGGTCCTGAGTTCAAGCTTCAGTACTGGCAAAAAAAGTAACGTAGACCATTCATTTTTCCCCTAATCCTTTGGTACATCCAAATTGGGCTGCCTAGGGCCTTATTTTAGATTTGCTGTGTAGAATCATAAGAGATGATGGAAAAACCCTGGAGATTTGAGTTTTGAGTCTCTGGAATTCAACCACTACTTCTATTATTGATTTACCTGACAAGAAAATTTGTTTCTGGCTGAGAAAAGGGAACTAGGAAGAGGTAAGGAGGGGATAATGGAACATTTGCTTTGCTTTGTTTTCCTTCTTGCTTCATGATGTTTGGTTGGTTAACTGCTTCCTAATTCTATCACTGGAGAATGAAGAGACAAAACTTGTTCCCTTGCTTTTACATTTTATGAATTCTCCAGGCAAAAGTTTCATAGGGATGGCTAAAGATGTGGCAAGTTAAAGTGAAATCTATACATAGTTTATTATCCATGCTTTCCAGCTGCCTTCCAATTTTTCTTCCCCTCCCTGAAATCTCTTCATTAAAGTCTAGGATTCTTGCCAAAGGCAAGACTGTGGGGGACCTTCATGAAATACCTTAGACCTGAAGTTTCATCAACAGGTATCCCGCTGTTCCATTGTTCAAGGTAAATTCTTAAATGCTTCAGTTTTTCAAAGGTCTAAGTTAACACTCATTAATCTTGCAATCTTTATGTAATCAACTGTACCTTATAAAAGGTGAGAGAGGAGGAGCTACATTTGAACAGAACCCAGGCCCAAAGTTAAGACAATGGAAGGAACAGACCTTGGGGAAGCTAGAGAAAAGGAACTTAACCTTGGTTCCTTAATCATTATGCTCTTCATCTTATAGAGATGCTTTTCATCACCAAAGACCAGTATTGTAGCTAGTCTTCTGTTCTAAGATGTATTAAATTCTGTAGAACCCAGCAATTAAAGCTTGATTTTTGTGTAATCACTTCAATGTCACAAGCAGATGGTATGACCAAGGAGTAGTTTTGCATAACCTGTAGTGCTGCTTTTCTTCCTCGGTCCTCTTCTCTTGGGGAGCAGTGACCCAAAGTCACATTCCTTCATTATCACACTTCCTTCCATAGACTGGACAGGCCCTTGTCCAGGACACTAATCTCTGTGAAAACTCTCTAGAATGGTGGGAACGCTAGTTCCGGAAGCAATCTGACTTGTTTCAGATGCTTATCTTCTGGCACTTGCTCTTAAAAAATAAAAGCTTGGGTAGGAAAATAAAAAAGGCCATGCATGTATGTATGAGAGAGCCAATTACACCCAGACTCACTGCCCATGCCAGGGAGCAGAGAGTGGTGAGCTGAATGTGCCAAGTCCCCCACCTACAATTTGTGAGAGAGGACTGAAAATGCCCAACTTACCTTCCACTAGTCACACTCACTATCATTATTACAGGGGACTCAGTTGTAGCTTGGGTGGGGTTACCAGATAGATTAATAGTCACCTACAGCAACCCTTTAAGCCAGGGCTGTGCACAGGATTGTTCACTGGAGAGGGTATAAGTGGACATCTGTGTTGGATGTTAAGCAAGGGACAGAGGTAGCACATATGCGTAGATATACACACAGCCTGATGTGAGACAGGAAGCATGTATTATTGGGTCATTGTGTTTGCTTTACATGGATACTTGGCTTTGTGATGATGGGGGCAGCATGCAGGAAGAAAGAGAAGGTGGGTGGGAGATAGAGGCATAGGACACCATGGGAATGGAGGGGCATGCAAAATGTGGGTGGCATGGGAACTGATTTATGGCTGCGTGGAGTCTGAAAAAGTTCTTTGTCTGGCTAAATTAAGGAGAATTAAAAACTTATTTTCAGTGCTAAGAAGTCATTTTTATTACTTTTCCTTCTCAAATAGATTCAAGGTGCTGAAATCCGTGGGAAGGTTGGCACAGGGGAGGAATGGGCATGGCTGGTTTTCCTGATCTGTTGCCTCCATTCCTGCTAGAGGGGCCAGATCCCTGCCCATCCATTTGGAAAAGCTGTGCTTTAACTTCATTTTCTGTTTTTTTTTTTATCGATATTTTCTGTCCTCTCTCTTAACTGCATCCAATCAAATTGGCACAAGGGTGGCTTGGGATGATGGCTTGCTGCGGCCCCATTATTTCTGCCTACTGATTTCTGGGATTTTCTGCTTTTTCTCACCCTGCCTCTCCTGTTTATTCATCATGCATTCCCATTCTTTTGTTAACTCTGCCCATCTGTTTTGGTATTAAAGGTGGAGCTGCTTTGTGAAAGGTACAATAAAGTTAGTAAGAGAAAGGAATGCGTGTTGATCAATGTCATGAGTCATTAGGTTCTTGTGTGTTCCATACCTCGTCTTTGTAGATATGTGATACTGAGATGCAGGGAAAAAAGTAAATTGTATAGCCACTTCAACGCACCAGGAAGGATATTCTTTTTGAGTCCTCAGCTATGTGAACACTTTCCCCCCCCACATTGCTCTTGTTCTTTTCAATTATTTTATTTTTGAAATAGCATACATTTGCAGCATGAAGGGATTTCATTGTGGTATTTCCATACTTGTACATGGGGCACTTTTAACAAATTGACCTCTTCTACCATATTCTCATTCGTCCCCTCTGTTCGTCCTCTTTTTTCTTTTTGTTGAAGGTCCCAGGGTTTGAACTCAGAGTCTTGGGCTTGCTCAAGGCTGGTGCTTGGCTGGTATTCTACCACTTGAGCCAAAACTTGCTTAATTTGGAGATTAAGCTTTTTGGAATTTTCTACCCAGTCTGTCTTTGAACCACAGTCCTCTAGATCTCAGCCTCCTAAATGGCTAGGGTTACAAGTGTGAGCAACTTGTGGTTACTTCCTCCTTATATTTTCAAACAATGTTGGGTGGGTTTCATTATGCTGTACACACACACACACACACACACACACACACAGCCATTCAGTCTTCATCACCCTCTTTTCTTTTTTCCCCCAATTTTAGCTAGCAAGGGGAGTATTGAATTATATGATTTTAGTTGTAGGAATCCTTAAAGAACATTAGCATGATATTAGCACACTAATGCTTTGGGGTACCCTGTCAGAAACCACTTAGTCTGCTTCAATTGCTGGGCTTCAATGTGTACATTACATATTGAGCTTTGGCAAGTTGGGATCCCTGGAGTGTTTTATGCCCTTTCCATGTTTATTAGGTGAGTAAACTGAGCCAGACAACAAAGAGAAAAGGAAACAGGCTTTCATTAAGAGCTCTACTTACTTGCAACCTGTATAGTTAAAGATGCTCAACAATATTTTAATATTATTTAGGTGATATCAACACAACTGGAAATATTTTATATATTCTTAGGAGGTGGGATCTAGCCATCTGTATATCTATCTATCTAAATTTAAGGCTGTTTGATTATACTTCTTGATTAGGAACAAGATTTTTTTTTTTGATGTTGAAATTAGGAGAGTTTGGGAAGAAAAATTGGTGAATAAAGGACTTGGCCATCACCTGGTGGTAGATTTCTCCTCTGCTAGAAATACTGTTGCAATACTAAATGCAAAGATCTTATTTGGCCTTCAAGAAGTTGGATGGCCACATTTGGACCAAATCAAAGCAACAGTAAAAAATGAAATTTAAAGAATATCCATGTAATTGTGTAGTGAAATAAAATGGTTCAGAATCCTCTAAATTTTGCACCCTCCAAGAATGTAATAATCATTCATTCAGTTCCTCTGTTCCATTCATCCATGGATTCTGCCTTTATTAAATTCATAGTCCATTTGTGCCCGTGTGACAGAGTACAAACTAAGTAATTTACAATGAACAGAAATATATTGGCTCATAGATTTAGAGTGTGCAAAGTCCATTATAAAGGCATCTGGTGAGAGCCCTTGCTGCTTACATAATATGGTAGGAAACATAGTGGTGGTGAGGGGTGGTAGAGAGACAGAGAGAGACAGAGAGACAGAGAGATAGAGACAGAGACAGAGAGACAGAAAGAGACAGAGAGAGGAAGATAGAGAGAGAGACAGAGAGACAGAGAGAAACAGAGAGAGACAGAAGACAGAGAGAGACAGAGAGACAGAGACTGAGAGAGGGAGACAGAGAGAGATAGAAACACAGAGAGAGAGAGAGAGAAAGAGAGAGAGACTTTCATTTAATAAGAAACCCAGAGTCTTTCTCTAATTTAAACTCAGTGGGACAACTGGTTTCCAGTTCAGCAGCTCATTCTTCTGAGTGGCGTTCAGTTTTTCTTTACTAAAACTCTTTAAAACTGTGGAAAAAAAGACATCTATTCCCATAGTAACAACAGTAATCCGGTCATGGCCTACGCACCTCTTAATGGCCCCACCTTTGTAAAAATAATGTTCCCCTGGTACAGGGGATTAAATTTAAAGCCTGGACCATGCCAGGCAGGCATTCTACCTCTAAGCTTGACCCCAGCTCTCTACCTCTCAACAGTATTGTAATGACAATTAAATTTCAACATGGGTTTTGTAGGGAACAAACATTCAAACCATAGCAAATTACTTTATTGTTAAAAAAGTTATTAAAACCTTTTATCACAGAATTTGGAGAAACTGTACAGATCATTTATTTCTCTAGTCACAATTATTCTTTCAGGGAGGGTGACAGGAGATAAGGAACATGCAAGTGAGTGAGAAGTAGGGGGAGAGAATCGTGCTAATGGGTAACTTTGGCCCTAGGACCCTGCTTCAACTAGAGAAGCCCTATGTGGTTGGATGTGAATATTATAAATGATCTCAGAGGCAGGCATTGGTGGTTCACACCTGTATTCCAAGCTACTCAGGAGGCTGAGATCATGGTTTAAAACCAGCACAGGCAGGAAATGTCTGTGAGACTCTTATCTCCAATTAACTACCAGAAAACTGGAAGTGACATTGTGGCTCAAAGTGTTAGAGTGCTAACCTTGAGCAAAAGAGCTCAGGGACAGTGCCCAAGCCCTGAATTCAAGCCCAACAAATGACCAAAAAGAAAAAAAAATATCTGATAGAGCTTTATAAGCCATTGTTGCTGGCATAAATTGACCTTGCATGGTTAAGTCATGGTTTTCCAGTTTTGTAATTAGCAATGGAATTTTCATTTTCTCTACAATATTTTCTGATTATAAATTCAGTTTTGTATTATTTATATGACATATATAAAACAGATGTGGCAAATCAATATAGAAAATAGATGAACCCAGAATGGATCTGACAGAAGAAAAACTTTGGGTTCCTCACTAGATGGACATCTCTTACAGTTGGGAATTTCAGTGCTTGGTTCCCAGACTTTGGCACTACTGGGAGGTTATGAAACCTTTAGGAGGTGGGATCTACCAAGAGGAAGTTGGGTCATTGGGGGTGTGTGCTCTCAATAGGATATTAGGACCTTCCCTTGGCTCCTTCTCCCTCTCATTTCCTGACTACCATGAGGTAAACAAGGTTTCATCCACCATATCTTCCTGCCAGAATGTGCTGTGTCACCACATCCCAAAGGCAACATGGCCAAGCAGTTGTGGACTGAAATCTCTTCAACTGTGAACTAAACTAAATCTTTTCTCTGTTATCTCAGTTGTTTTGACCCAGAGAATGAAAGCTGACTTACACATTTTCCCTTGGTCTTCTGAGATATCTCCACATGATTTTAACATTTCAGGACAGAGTGTGGAAATCATTAATTTTTTTAATATAAATTTTTTATTGTAAAGATACTGTACAGAGTGGCTAAAATTACATGAGTAAGGTAATGAGCACATTTCTTATTGAGCATTATTCCCCCTCCTTTGTTTTTCCCCTATCATCCTTTCCCTTCCCACCTCCCCAACTCCTCCCTTCCCCCTCAAAGTTGTAAGGTTTGTTTTCAACATAGTGTCCTGTATATCTCATTGTTACAATGAGTCAACCTGTGTCCTTATTTCCCTTCCCCTCCTCAAATTAGAAAAATGTATATGTAAGATGTAGGGCACTGGAATCAAATACAGTGATAACAGGGGTTATACCATGGTGGAAGAACATACAAAATTCACATGATACATTTTAAGTACATTAAAAACAACAGCAAAAAGATAAAACCTCTTGTGTCCCTATCTTGGGGTTCATTTTGCTTAGCATCATCTTATATGGTCATATATACATAGCTTTTGACCTATTCTGCTTGTCCTAGACATATACTAATTATTGCAGATAAGGGAAATCATGAGACCTATGTTTTTTTGTGCCTGGCTTTTCCCCAAGTCTTTCCATTTTCTAGCAAATGGGGCAGTGTCATTCTTTCTGACTAAGGCATAGAATTCATATATAGATATATATTTCATATATATCTATAAATCACATTTTCTTGATCCATTCATCTACTGAGAGGCATCTGGGTTGATTCCATATCTTAGCTATGGTCAATAATGCTATGATAAACATAGTTGTGCTGGTAGCTTTAGTATAGCCTTGTTTGTGATTGTTTGGGTAAATGGCTAAAAGTGGGATTGCTGGGTCATAGGGGAGCTCTGTGTGTAGTCTTTTGTGGAACCTCCATACTGCAGAAATTACAATCTTGACAACTGTTTGCAGATGAAAGAACACCTCATTTGTCCAAGGGCATCTTCTGTGTGCTTAGCTGGTAGAACAACTGGAAACAGACCTTAGAGAAGAAATATTTTGGGGAGATTGTGAAGTTGTACCCCAGGAGATGCAAAGGGGCAGATGGACAGGAGATTTAGGATCATGAGATGACAGGGAATGGGTCATGAGGAAGCTCACCCTAAAGGGGGTGAGTGCACCAATGGAAAGATGACAAACCCAAGCCGGACACAGCTTAAGGCATGAAGCTGTTAGAACTTCCCAGCAAATCACAGGAAAGATACGGGTTTATAAGCCCTTGGGTCATTGTCAATACTGCCAGAGGTATATTTTGTAAGTAATTATCTGTTCATTTTACTATTGACTTCTGCCCTACTTCCTTCCACTGCACCCTATACCCCCTATACCGCAGGTTTCATAGAACACCTCCTTCCCATCTCCTAACTTTACTGGCTGATTGCTGAGCCCAGGTCGGCTGGCCTTCTTGTCCTCATTTGGCCATTCTATGTGTATGTGGAAGTCACGATTTCCTGAGTGACCCTAAATCATGCATAGGGAAGAGATTCACAGAAAGTAAATCCTATGAGGAGAACTGAAGAAAACATTTGCTTTTTAACTGGAGAATAGAGAGTTGTGAAACTTTTAATTTTGTAATCCAGCCATAATTTAAACTGCCTTTGGTGGTATCCTGGTTAATCCTGTTGTGGCTTTTTACTCTGAAGAAGTCTTTGAACACATTGGGTTGTCAGTCAGTGTGTCTGTACTTCAGCTATCAGAACTGTATCAACCATCGTAAGATGCCATTGCAAGCTGGGTGCCAGTGGCTTGTCATCTGTATTCTTAGCTACTCAGGAGATTGAAGACTGAGGATTGTAGTTCAAAGCCAACTTAGACAGATAAATCTGTGGGTCTTTTTTTTGTTGGTTGTGGGGCTTGAACTCTGGGTCTGGGCACTGTTCCTGAGCTCTTCAGCTCAAGGCTAGTGCTCTACCACTTGAGCTACAGCACCACTTCCGGTTTTCTAGTCGTTTACTGGAGATAAGAGTCTCATGGACTGCCTTTGAACTGTGATCTTCAGATCTCAGCCTCCTGAGTAACTAGGATTGCAGGCATGAGCTACCAGTGCCTGGCAAATCTGTGGGTCTTATATCTTCAATTCACTAGCAGAAAGCTAGGAGTGGAGCTATGGCTCAAGTGATAGCGCATTGGCCTTGAGTGAAAAAGCAAAGGGACAATACCCAGGTGCTGAGTTCAAGTTCCAAGAAAACAAAAAGAAACCAATGCACACTCACTCACACATCTACCCTAAGTCATTTGATTTTTCAGGACTATCTTGTCCTACCTCATTTGTGACTTTTTTTGTAGATGCATTGTTGGAGTTGAGAGCAAAGACTGGGGCTTAAGAGTAAACTTTTTTCTCTGTGGGAAACCCAAAAGCTTGTAACGTAATGATCTGTGGCCTGGGGCCTCTTTAGCACAGTTAATTAATTCTAACGACAAATATTTATTGTACATGGAACATACCAGGCAATGCCCTAACTGATTGAGACAATCTGATATGGTAATGAAGGGTGGGTTTGAAAAATGAAATAATTTAAAAATGTAGTTAGCAACTAAAGGTTTGGGAAGGACAATGGCAGGCATTATGCTTGCATTAAAACCTATGGAGTAACTGGCCCACAAGGTCTTAGTTAGCTCATCTGCCTCTGTTCTTGCTGGGGGAAGGGAGGCAGCTCTTGGCTTGTGGCCAGTGTTTGTCCTCGGTCTCATGACAAGCTCCCATGTCTTCTGGGTGGGCTTGTGTCTATTGTTACATATTTGTCCCAGCATCTAGACCACTTCTGAACTGTCCTCAGAGAATACACCAGGGGCTATTCAGTGGGATAGGCGGCTGGTGGAAGAGCTCTGGCTTAATTTGTTCCGCTCCCCTTGGGTCCTTCAGCACCAATTCATTTGTTTGTATTTGGGAGTAGGGGGAGGAAATAATGAAAAGCCTTTCAGAATTGTCTAGCTTTTCTTTCCTGAAATTTGACATGAAAGTTGTCATTGTTTTCCTTCCTGGTTTCCAAAAGAATAAATCATTTGAGCTACAACATGAGCAACAGCAACAATTCAAGGTGGTATGGGCTGCAAAAGGGTTGACTTTTGAGTGTGGGTGTCTGTTTGGTTAGCATTTGAATGTGGGCTGAAGTTGAGGTGGGTATAAAGGGGGTGTGTATTTATTTTTAAACTTCTTATGACTGTAATGAAAACCAGTTGCCTCTCTAACAAGTGCATTATTTCTCCCCTAGAAAGTCTCAGAGTTGAACAAAAGCTACAGGGGTTTCACATGTTTTGATTTTTCCTAATTTAACCTAGTTGTGTTTTACCCTTTATCGATCAGTCTTGCACTCTTTGATCACAGATCCATTGATGTCTTCTCTCCTATATTTGTGGCTTCTTGACATTTTTAGTTGGTGGACAGATGCTGGGGCCTCCTTCTACACCCACTTGTGGGTGTGGAAATAGGGGACCCCTTTCTGAGGTGTGAGACCCAACTTTTCTGCCTGTTGCAAACCAGTCCAATTCCAGGTCCATTATTGTGACTGCCAAGAGAACATTCTTTCCCATGTGCCAACCATTGGGAATAGAACGGAATTAAAATCCTTCCTTGAGGGCTGGTGGTATAGTTTAGTGATGGAGCCCTGGGTTTAATCTGTAGCACTAAAGGAAAAGAAATCGTTCCTAGAGTATGTAGGCTGCTGAGTTGGGGGCAGCAAGCACAGCTGGATAGAGAGAGGTCTGCAGACAGCATTGTGCTGGCCACTGTTATCGGTTTGGCCAAGGAGAACGCAGATGGAATGATTTACTAGGTGTGTCTCTCACCTCACATGGATGGTGGAGGGAGATGATGGAGTGCACTTCTTTTCTGTAACACAATGCTCTTGGCGAGGACACATCACAGTTATTAAAATGTGGCAATGAGGTGAGCTATAAATGCAAACCTTTACATAGAAAAATCCAGAAGAAATAACTAAGGACACAAAGATGTAGTAGAGACTGCTAGGGAGGAAAATAAGATTACAAGTGTCACATTAATCAACATACATGTATTCCTAAACTGCTTTTTAAATGGCACTTCCTTTGTACAATTACTTAAAGAAAATAATAATTAAAAATGATTACAAATAGGTGAAAAGTGGAGAGAAGGACTAGGGCATGTTAAGAATAGACGGGTATTTTGAGAAAGTCCAATCTCAGGGCTGATGAAACAAGGCCAAACCAGGTATGACCTTGTCCCTGCTCTCCCTGAGAGGGAGGATTGATTCCTAAGCCTACACAAATGAAAGCAAGTAAGAAGAAAAGAGAGCCCAGAGAGATTGGGGTCATTGGTATCCCTGGAACTATGGACAATGTACATTGGAGTCAATTTCTATGGAATAGACTCAGAGGCGGTGATATAGGATGTCTTGGATCTTTGTGAAGAGACACATTCTCTAGGACCAGAGAAGGCTGTGTCTTTATGAAGACACTCAGTTTCTAGGTATCTCTACCTTTTCTGGCTGAGAAAATACACCAAAAAGAGCTGGCAAATAACAGGAACAATTCATTGTGCTGAACAAAGACGGGTATATATATATATATATATATATATATATATATATATATCTGTCTATATCTGTATATATATACACACATATATATATATCTGTCTATATCTGTATATATATACATCTATATATACATATATGTGCAGATGTATATAGATATACAGATGTATATATACATATATGTACACATGTATGTATATATGTATATATACATGTGTACATATATGTGTATATATACATCTATACATGTACATCTATTTATCTATATATACATATATACACATATACATATATATGTATATATGTACACACATATACACATATATACATATATATAATATATACATATATATCAGTTTTGTTCAGCACAATGAATTGTTCCTGTTATTTGCCGAGCTCTTTTTTGTGTATTTTCTCACTTCTCACAAAGTTGTGAGATTCTTATAACAAGGAGAGCAAAGGTCATTTTGTGTTATTCACATCCTTGAGAGTTCTGTAAAAATGTAGGCATACATCAATATTCCAACTTCATTCTTCAAGGAAATAGAAGAGGCAATCCAAAAATTCATATGGAACAATAAAAGACCCGAATAGCAAAAATGATCCTTAACAGAAAGAACAGTGCTGGAGGAATATCAATACCAAATTTCAAACTCTACTACAAAGCCATAGTAATTAAAACAGCTTTGTATTGGCACAAGAACAGACCTCAGGACCAATGGAATAGAACTGAAAACCCAGAAAGGAACCTACACACCTATAGCCATCTAATCTTCGATAAGGGAGCTAAAAAAATAGAATGGAAGAAAGACAGCCTCTTCAGTAAATGGTGCTGGAAAAATTGGTTAATAACTTGTAGAAAACTAAAGCTAGATCCTTATATATCACCCTGCACCAGAATCGACCCAAATGGATCAAAGACCTCGGAGTCAAAGCAGACACCCTGAATACATTACAGGATGGAATAGGAGAAACCCTAGGTCTCCTTGGCACAGGCTGAAATTTTCTTAATAGAGACCCAGAAACACAACAAATCAAAGAAAGGTTGGACAAATAGGATTGCATGAAATTGCAGAGCTTCTGCATGGCAAAGGACATAGCTAGCAAGATCAATAGAAAGCCCATGGATTGGGAGAAGATCTTTACTAGCCATAAAACGGACAAGGGTCTCATATCTAAAATATACCTAGAACTCAAAAAATTAAATCCCCTAACATCAAATCCTGAAAGAAACAACTGCCCAATTAATAAGCGGGCTAAATAGTTAAAGATAAACTTCTCTGAAGAGGAAATAAGAATGGCTAATAGAAGTAGTTTAAATAAGAATACAGGTGGACCCGTTGCAACAATGAGAAGTACAAGATGTCATGTCGAAAACGAACTTTACAACTTTGGTGTGTGTGTGTGGGGAAGATTGGGTGGGGGGGGAGGCTGGGAAGGGATGGGAAGGGGAAACAAAGGAGGAGGCTACAATGCTTGATAAGAAATGTACTCATTATCTTGCCCATGTAATTGTAACCCGTCTGTACAGTATTTTCACAATAAAAATTTAAAAAAAGGCGAATAGACACATGAAGAACTGCTCAACCTCCCTAGCCATAACAGAAATGCAAATCAAGACAACATTGAGGTTCCACTTCACTCCAGTTAGAATGTCTATAATCAAGAACTCTAATAACAACAGATGCTGGAGGGGATGTGGACAGAAAGGAACCTTACTGCACTGTTGGTGGGAGTGTAAACTTGTTCAACCACTTTGAAAAGTAGTATGGATGTTCCTTAAAAGACTCCACCTAGAGCTCCCCTATGACCCAGCAATCCCACTTTTGGGCATTTACCCAAATGATCACAAACAAGACCATATTAAAGCCAGCCCAGATGCTCCTCAGTAGATGAATGGATCAAGAAAATGTGGTATATATACATAATGGAATTCTATACCTCCATCAGAAAGAATGACATTGCCCCATTTGTTAGGAAATGGAAAGACTTGGAAAAAATTATATTAAATGAAGTAAGCCAGGCCCAAAGAAACATAGGCCCCTTGGTTTCCCTTATTTGCAATAACTTTTCTGCTTGTCTGAGACAAGCAGAAAATGTCAGATAAGATGATGTTAAGTGAAATGAACCCCAAGATAAAGACACAAGTATTTTTTTCTTGCTATTGTTTCTAACATATTTATAAAGGACCACGTGATTTTTTTGTTGCTTTGTATGTCCCTCCCCCACAATATAACCCCTGTTTTCACTGTCTTTGTTGTTGGTATAATTTAGGGAGCAGAAGGGAAAAAAACAAATTGTTTAAACAGGGATACAGGTGGACCCATTGCAACAATGAGATGTACAAGATGCTATGTCAAAAAACAAACTTTACAATTTGGGGGTGGTGGTGGAGGGGGAGGAAATGTAGTTGTGGAGATGGGAGGGAAGGGGTATTAGGGGAAAAACAAAGGAGGAGGCAACAATGCTTGATAAGAAATGTACTCATTACCTTGCTCATGTGATTATAACCCTTCTGTACAGTATTTTCACAATAAAAAACTTATTTAAAATGTAGGTATAAGTGAACATGGGGCAAATGATAGCTCCATAGTAGAATATGGTCCCTCCTTTCCCCTTCCCTCCTTTTCCCTTTCCTTCCTTTCCTTCTCTCTTTTCCTTTTGCCCCCTATCTTCTTTCTCCTCCCTCTTTTCCTCCCCCCATATCCTTCCCTTCCCTCCTTTCCTGCCCCCTCCCCTTGTAAATCAGTCAGAATTGAAATGATTCTAGACCTTAGTTTCTTCAATGACTTGTCTAGAATGACATTTGCTTGCATTATGACTGCCAAATGATGCTCCAGGTCCAGGTGGGGGTGGCCAAGGTGACAGGCCCAAGGAGAGCTATTATTTTGCTCTACAGACACTTAGATTATATGTCAGAATACAGTTCTATCTGGTAGTGCATGTTTTATCTCCTTATTTTTGAAGAGAGAGAGAGAAAGGGAGATGGGGGGGGAGACTATGTAGCTTAGGTTGGCCTGGAATTCAGTGTATAGCTAAAGTTGGCCTTAACCTCTCAATCCTCCTGCCTCAGCCTCCTGAATTATTGGGATTACAGGCACATATGCCTGAACCTGGTCTATTTTTTGTGTTGTTTATCCAGGTAGAATGTACTTCATATTGGGAACTGACTTCTTTCTGGGTTAAATAGGTGATGGTGATAGCACATACTTGTGAAAAGAAGGACTGGGATCCAGGAATTAAAGGCAAAATCCTATCTCAAAAATGAGCAAAGCGAGGAGTATGGGGTTAGGCATATGGCTCAGGTGATAGAGTGTAAGGCCTTAACTTTAACCCCCAGTACCATAATAAAAAAAGGAAAATTCCAATTTAGTGCAAAGACTTTACTTTTTAGAGCAATTTCTAACATCAAAACTGACAAGTTACAGACCTTTCCAGAACACATTTTTCCCTACTCCATGCATACATAGCCTCACCATTATCAACATCCCCTACCTGAAAGGTACATTTATTACAAAAGATAATCTATGTTGGCACCTGGTTATCATCAAAGTCCATGTTTACATTCACATTCACTCTTGATGTTGTACATTCCATGCACATGGACAAATGTAAAATGAAGTACATATATCATTAATGTATAACAGATATTATTTTCACTGCCCTAATACCCTCTATTCTCCACCTGTTCATCCCATCCTCCCACTCATCCCTGGCTACCACTGATCTTTATTATGATCTCTCTTTATTATGATACACTCACCTCTTCCAGAATGTTATAGAGCCAATTCCATTATTATATGTAGCCTTTTCTGATTGGTCTCATTCATTGAGTAACAGACATTTGAAGTTCCTCTATATTTTTTCATGGCTTGATAATTTTGTTTTAGTGTAAAAATACTACTCCTTTGTCCAGACATGCCGAATTATTTATCCATCTATTTACTGAAGGATGCCTGTTTTCCCTAACTTGGGTAATTATAATAAAGCAACCATAACATCTCTGTACAAATTTCTTTGCAGATGTAAGTTTTCAACCCACTTAAATTTAAATGCCAAGGAGTATAATTGTAATGTTGTATGATAAAAGAATGTTTAGGTTTTTTTTCTTTTTTTGCCCAGGCTGGCTTTGAATCATGATCCTCAGATGTCAGCCTCCTGAATTACAGGAGGCTGTAATCACCTGATTACAGATTAAGGGGTCTGGGTGCTGTCTCTCAGCTCTTTTTGCTCAAGGCTAGTGCTTTACCAGCTTAATTTCTGGTTTTTTGAGTATTTAACTGAAGATAAGAGTCTCATGGGGACTTTTCTGCCTGGGCTAGCTTCGAACCACAGTCCTCAGATCTTAGCCTCCTGAATGGCTAGGAGTATAGACATGATCCACTAGCACAGGCTTTTCCATATTCTTACTTGATACTTATTTATAGTCTTTAGTGAGGTGTTCTTCCAATTTTTAGTTAGGTGGTTAGATTTCTTACTGTTGAGTTTTAAGAATTCTTTACAGGGCTGGGAAGGTGGCTCAGTGGTAGAGTGCTTGCTTTGCATGCATGAGGCCCTGGGTTTGATTCCTCAGTACAACATAAACAGAAAAAGCCAAAAGTGGTGCCATGGCTCAAGTGGTAGAGTGCTCGTCTTGAGCTAAAGTGCTGAGGGACAGCGCCCAGGCCCAGAGTTTAAGCCCCATGACTGACAAAACAAAAAACAAAAAAAATCTTTGCATATTTTGGACAGTCCTTTATCAGGTGTGTCTTTTCAAGTATTTTTTCTGTGGTTTGATTTCTCATTGTCCTAACAATATCTTTAGCAAAACAGAAATTTTTAGTTTTAGTGATGCACCTGATATCTTTGTATTTAAAAACTCACCACCAGTGCTGGTGGCTCCACCTGTAATCCTCAGGAAGCTGAGATCGTGGTTTGATGCCAGCCTGGGCAGGAAAATCTGTAAGACTCTTATCGCCAATTAACCATGCAAACACTAGAAGTGGCATTGTGACTCAATGGAGGAGGACTGGCCTTGAGCAAAGAAGTTCAGGGACAGTCTCAGGCCCCATGACACCATCCCCCCCCCAACAATAGTAACAGCAACAATGAACCTCACCACCAAACATAGAGCATCTAGATTTTTTCCTATGACATCATCTAGGAGTTTTATAATTTTGCATTTTGTTGATGAACATGAAACTCTTTCTATGGCTTCTGAGATCCTTATTCATGTTTCTCAATACCTTCTCTCCCATTCTGTTGCTTGTCCCCCCTTTGTCTCTCCTCTCCTCTTTTTTCTCCTTCCTTCCCATCTCCTTTCTTCCCTTCTCATCTCCTTTCCTTCCTTTTTCCTCTTTTACTTTCTTTCCTTCACTTTTGAGAGACAAAATCTTGCCATGTACCAGATTGCAAACCCAGATTGACTTTGAACTTGTGATATTCCAGCCTTAGTTTCTAGAGTGTTGGGACCACCAGTATGTGCTATCATGTCCAACTTACTTCCTCTTCAAGATTTTATCTCACCCAACTGCAAAAAAATGTAAGTCATATCACATACAAATTCTTGAATACAACAAAGATAAAAGGAGCATATTTATATCTGCTGGGAGATCCTGGTAGTCCCAGGCCAATAGGCCAGGCTTATTTTCTTGGTTGTTTTATTCAGAGTTGAATGGTCTTGTTTTTCTATATCATTATGCCTGCTCCATTCTCTTTCCTAGCCTACCATTGGCTTCTCTCCCACTCTGAATCAAGAATAAACTGAGATTGAATTGCCTTTTGAACCCTTTTGGTCAAGACTTCTTGTCCAGTACTTCTAAGATGTTGACAAAGTTCTGGAAATGACTACAGTTGAGCTGAGGGTGTATTAGTGCCAACAAACATTGTGAGGAGACTGAGAACAAGAGTTCCACGGACATCTCTGGTCCATCTGCCCCCACATCAGCATTGTGCCTTTGACCTCAGCTGTATTTGGGTCCAGCTTACATCTGGAGCTTGAATGTCAGTTCCTTCCAAAATCATCTGCTGACCTCCTACACCAGAGAAAATTGGCTTTCACTCTCAGTTGTCTTTAATTCTGGTTTTGATTTTGCTATGTGCTGTACTTTAGATCTTTTCATTTTTAGGACCCAGCATTTTTCACTTTGGCTCTGGTGGATCAGTTGCCTGTTTATGTTCTATGGCTCCAATGACCCAGAAACCTATTATTGCGACATGGAAATCTTTGAAGAACAGGAAGTTCATCTCCCTGAAGCAAGATTGGAGTTCTGATAACTGTTGTCTCCCTCAACCTAGAGGTACCTGCTTAGGCTGAAGGATGGAGATAAAGAAGAACTTGTGGTGTCGGCCAGGATGTAGCTATGGGGAAGGCAGTGCTCTAGGGTATTAACAACAACTTAATTGGGAATTAGGCTGTTATGGTGTCTGGGCCTTGGGCTTCTATGTAGGTAAACTGAAGCCCAATGGAAACAGACCACAAACCAACCAGAAACCATTGTTTAACCGTACTAGAGACTTCCCAGCAGATCATAAAACAAATGCTCATCAAGAGCCAATCAAACACAATGAAAACAGGGGTTATACCATGGGGGGAAGAACATACAAAAAGAAACCAAAAAATCACATTATAAATACATTAAAAACAACAGCAAGAAAGATAAAACCACTTGTGTCCCTATCTTGGGGTTCATTTTGCTTAGCATCATCTTATATGGACATATGCACATAGCTTTTGACCTTTTCTGTTTCTCCTAGACATATACTAGTTATTGCAAATAAGGGAAACCATGGGAGCTATGTTTCTTTGGGCCTGGCTTACTTCATATAATATAATTTTTTCCAAGTCTTTCCATTTCCTAACAAATGGGGTAGTGTCATTCTTTCATTTTTCTAATTTGGGGAGGGGGAAAGAAATAAAAAAATGCTGAAATAAGGATACAGTTGATCCATTGTAACAATGAGATGTATAAGACACTATGTTGAAAATGAACTTTACCACCACTTCTGTGGGAGTGGGGAGGGAGGAGTTGGGGAGGTTGGGAGGGAATGGATGGTAGGGGAAAAACAAAAGAGGAGGTAACAATGTTCTATAGGAAGTGTACTCACTATCTTACTCATGTAACCGTAACCCCTCTCTACAGTATTTTTACAATAAAATTATATATACAGAAAAAAAGAGCCAATCAAGTAATCACTCTGCTTAAGTACTCAGCCTGTGAAAGCCACAATTTATGCTGCTAAAGCAGAGCCCTCAGGACCTCTCCTGGTTCTGAGTGCTATCTGAAGTATGGCTTTTTGCAGAGGTAAACTGATAAAATTTGCCTGAAGTTTTTCTTCTAATACGAACAACAAACACTCTTCCTTCCAGCAAATTGTATAGGGATTACATTTTATTAATAAAACCATTGGGTGTTATTAAACAGGCTTATTAAAGTGTACCAGGTGCTGGTAGCTCATACCTGTAATCCTAGCTACTCAGGAGGCTGAAATCTGAGAATCATAGTTTAATCCAGCATGGGTAGATAAGTCCATGAGACTCTTGTCTCCAATTAACCAACTTAAAACCAGAAATGGAGGTGTGACTTAAGTGGTAGGTGATTAACCTTGAACAAAAAGCTTAGGGATAATAGCTATGCCCTGAGTTTCAAGCTCCAGAACCAGCACACCCACACACCCCAGCCCCACCTTCCACACAGACAGACAAAAAAAAAAAGAAAAAGAAAAAGATTAAAAAAAAGACAAAGTGATAAAGTGCTTGTGATTATGTTGTAAGTAGATAGATGAAATTATACAAGAAATGCTGTGATTTGAATAGGTGTCCCTGCAGAGGCCCTATACAGAGGCCTTTTAGAAGCTTGTTATTGGCCTGTGGTGCTACTGGAAGCTGGTGGAACCTCTAAGAGGTGGGACCTAGCAGAAGGAATAGGCCATGCGGGGGGGGGGGGGGGGGGGGGGGGTTTCGCCCGCCAGCCGACGTGTTGCGGGGGGGGGGGGGGGGAGGGAGGGACATATCCTTAAAGGGAATATTGAATATTGGAACAGTAACACGACTTTTTCTCTCTCTGCTTCCTGATCACTATGAGCTGAGCAATTTTTTTCTACCCCATACTTACACCATGTGCTGCCTCAACACAGGCCAAAGCAATGAACCAACGGACCATGGACTGAACCTCCCAAACTGTGAACCCAAATCAACTTTTCTTTCATTTTTTGCAATACTAGGGATCAAATCCAAGGCTAGGCAAATTCTCCACCACTGAGCTACATCCCCAGCTCTGAACCTTTCCTCTTCTTGATTTATCTCAGGACTATGTGACAGTAACACATGGAGAGATGGGAGACAACACAATGAAAGTTGTACCAAGTAAATTTAGGTCAGGTAGAGAAATTACCTTGGGGGATGGTCATTGCACAGATGCTGAAGAGGAAGGATGTGTTAGATTTTCTAGGCCAGCCTTGAGAACTAGTCAATACACTGGCTTTATCATAATCATCAGGGTGCTTATAAATTTACCTCAGGAACTGTGAGCCAGGGCTAGTGTCTACAAATATATTTTCATCTCTTTCCTCCCCATTCACAGGTAAGGTTGCTTAGTATCAAGATTGATGGAGTCATATGTGAGTAATCTATAAATCATAGCCTCTGGGCCAAATCTAGCCGGGTCCTGTGTGTTTTGTAGCTAATTGCTAAGAATGTGTTTTACATGCTAAAACATTATAAATAAAACCAATACACGCCCCCCCCAAATGTGTGACAAAGATGTAAGTGGCTTGTAGAGTCTTAATTTACTATCTGATCCTTTATGGAAAAGTCTGTCTACTCTGCTTAGGTAAGGATATGTAAATATGGCTTTATAAATGGCAAAGATATGGTAAGATTTGTTAAATATCTTCCTCCATACAGGCCAGTGGAGGGATTCATTACTGCCTTTATAAAACCTATTGTGCCTCCCATGCTGTTGGGTGCCTTATATTCCCATCCCCACAATGATGTTCCAGCAAGGCAAGGAACAAGTGGGTGGGTGGGTGTTAACTTATTTCAACTCCTTTGCGTAGTTATGGAAAAAGTAAGCAGGTCAGGCCTAAGAAATTCTGGAAAAGAAAATTCCCAGTTACAACTAATATAAGGTACAGAAGTGAACATCTTCTGATCTCTCTCTCTCTCTCTCTCTCTCTCTCTCTCTCTCTCTCTCTCTCTCTATATATATATATATATATATATATATATATATAGGCCAGAGGGCCCAAAGTCCAAAGGCCAACTTCTTCTCAGAAAATCTGAGTCTGTCTTCAAAAGGAATAGCCCAGTGGCTTTCTGCTATGTGTCATGGAGAATCTCTGCTATAATTCAATTTCAGAAGATGGTTTGATTCAGTGCCTGGCCTAGGGATGGACCAATTCTGGAGAAGTCACCAAACATTCCTTGATAATGGATTGTATATTATATATATGATAGTGGATTATATATTATATATCATATATACTGTATATGTGTATACATGTGTACATTTTTGAAAAATGGTTTACAAATTGGCATACAGATTGTTTTGGTATGTAAACATGGACAATAAGGAGATGGAGAATGGCCAGTATAAAAACAAATCTGATCTCAAAACTCTTGAAAAGAAAGGGTCTAGCCCTAATTAGATTTGTCATGCAAACTTAAGACAAAGGCTGCATTTGTGAGCAGAGCTGAGGTTTTCATGATGTATGACTATGTGCCTTGCTCAGTGGAACTGGGATTTAGGGAGCAAAGGTTGACTATGGACTGTGATAAAAGATTTGCCGCACTGATGCCCATGTGTTGTTTCCCTGCTAATGCCAATTGAGAGATCCATCCTGGCTCCAGGGAAAGCGCTGGGGGTTGACTTTTGAGGGAGTCAGCCGAGAAGAATCCTGTGAACACCATGAGCCATTTGGTTGGGGTTAGGATGCCTTTGGATTGAGTAATCCTGGAGTTCCTGGAAAACTCATGGACACTTAACCTTAAGAGAAAAACACTAGCTTTTTTGCTGAAATATCATGGAGCTTGGGCAATTTACTAAAAATTTCAAGGCAACATTTGCAGACTGACTTTGTATAGATATGTTGGGCTGCACGCGATACTTTATTCCTGTACAGATATGGAAACAGAGGAAATAGTGGTGTAGTCACTTCTCCAAGTTCTTAGACACATGCTGAGCGGACAAGTCAGAGTTCCACCTCAGTTGTGTGTGATTTCAAAGCCTCTCTTCTAAACCACCTTAGCCTGTCTTGAAGAGTCTCAGGCAGTTAAGAAGATCAAAGATCATTAACCAATCTCAGAAAAGGAAGCAGAGACTAAGAGAAGTGAGTAGCTTGTTCAAGGTTGCTCTGCAGAGTCTTCAGGAACTCCTATAAACCTGCTTGCAGAGTAAGTGGGACTGACTTCCATCTACTTCTACAAACTGAAGTTGTCAGATGGAGTTGAAACCTCCGGGGATAAAGGAGCCTTGAAGGAAAGGGAGCTTTGCAGAGGGAGCATATTCAACCTCTCTTAATGATCTGTTGGTTGATGTCCTCCATGAATGGACATTTAGGAGGCAGGAATGTCTGAGTTACTTTTGGCATGTTGGCCTGCACACTACCTATTTATTTCGTTCTTGAAACATTAACTTGGCAAGTCTAAAGCAATTTCCCCAAAGTTTGGAGTTCATGGAAATAGGCCAGGTACAGGAAAAGTCCTTTCCACCCCAACCCAGCACCCCAAGAGATCATAAGATTGAGACTCAGCCTCACAGATGAATATCAGTGGCTTTCTGATATATATATCAGAATCCCTGTTATAATTCAGTTTTGGAAAATGGTTTGATTCAGTGCCTGGCCTGGGGATGGACCAGTTCTGGAGAAGTCACCAAACATTCCTTGATGATGAATTAGGGTAGAACTGAGTCTCCTCTCTGTGTGAGACCCTTCCTAGTGATTAGGACTCACTGGATGAGCTTGTGATCTATTGCCTTTGGAGTTCATGTCTTCTTTGTTTTTTAGTTTTCGTTATTTTTTTTTTGTCTATAAGAGTTAAATGGATTAAAGAGTCATGGAAATGGCACATGAACATAGGCAGGCAGCGTACGTAGAATAGTCTGGTCTTCTTATTCTTATAGTTGACTCTTCTTCCAGCTTCTACCTTTGTAGCTACAAATGTGGATAAAAGGAAGACAGAATGAACACTTTGCTCTTTCTTCTGCTTTTGCTCATCTTTGTAGCTAGAAAAGATACAGCTTGAACATGGCTCTTCATCTATGAAGAAACAATCATTTCTTTATAGGTTCATTGGTAAAAGAAAACAAAAACAAAAACAAAGAAGGCTAGAGATATGAAGAGTCCTTAAAGAATATTTTGTTTGATGCCCTTGTTTCCAAAAGAAGCAAATGAGATGTGATTAACTTAAGGCCCTCACACAATGGTAACATCATGGTTGGGCTTCTGGCCTTGAGTCTCAAGACAGTGCCTTGCTGCCTATGAAATAGGGAGTTCAAAAGAAAACTCATGGTCCATAGCAAAAGGAGGAGAGGAGATTCATTCGTTCAAAAAATTTTGTTGAGAAGCCCTTGGGCTTAAAAAAGAACAAGACTGAGAATTCTCTACCCTCACTTTCTGGTGCTTATAAAAGCAGGTATTTGCAGGGAGCATTCTTGGACTGAATTTTCTTTGCTCTTTCTGTCTCTTTAGTTGGTGAGAACAAATACGTTGCAAGGCCTTTTTAGGCAGGTGGAGAGAGAGGGAAGAGGTGAGGGAGAGAGAATTAGGTTTATAGGAAAGGTGGGGAAATGCCTCCCAAAGGATGTTCTTAGGGAAATGTATGGCTGCTGCTTTTCCATCTTCTTTTTTTTTCCTTTCAAAATTAAATGTGGTTAGCTGAACTGAATCAAAGTTCTTTAACTCCCTCAAATGCAGACTTTCCTACTTTCTGGTAAACTTGAGTTGCCATGGTGAAAGGGTGGCCTGACAAGTCAAATGTAAAACACTGGAAATAATACCCAACCCCAGGCAACAGATCGAAGAGCTAAATTAGAAGGCCCAGCATGTGTTTCTCATTCCCTGTAACAGGTTCGATTGCCCTGTGATTTATCACCTGCTTTCCCAAGCAAAGCAGCCCCCATTTTCAGTTCTTCTCTCTTGAATGTGTGAAGAATGGTTGAGGGAAGAGGAGGCAGGTACATGGTCTAAGCGACTAGATTCCTTGTTGTTCCTTTAGAAGAATTTCTTAGATCCCTTCCAAAGTCCATTCTGGTTTCTACTATGAACCCAATATCATCCACTTGAGCACCTGTCTCAGAAATAATTAGATCGACATGGTAAAGGCTTCTTCTGGAATGTACCACAAAGGACTCAACTCTGTTTATATGACCCTTGAGAGTTTACATTGCATCCTTCATTTCATTTTGTCCCATCATTTTCCCAAGCAGTAGTAATGGCTGGAGTTACTATAACTGCTTCCTATACACAAGAAAGGGAATGGAGGCTGAGGGAGAAGTAACAGCTTGCTTGAAGTCACTCTTACAGAAAGGGTTAAAGCTTGGTTCTTCTGAATTCAAACCCTTGGCTCGCAGGTCTCTTTATGGTTCACAGGTGTTGACAGTGATTTGTGAACATGGAGGCTATGAATCAGAAAGAGAAACAAGTTGTTTCGGGTCTCAAGGTTCTCAATTGTAAAACAAGAGCACAGGAAAAAGAATGTATGTATTACCCAGTGTACTTAGCTAACAATTTTGTACTGTATCAAATTTTCTATGAGGGTAGATTATAGATTTGTGTGTGGGGGGTTGGGTAGGGTGGGTGAGTGGTGGTTCTGGGACTTGAAATTGAGGCCTAGCTCTTTTGCTTGCTTGCCAATGACTAGTGCTTTACCACTTGAGCCAGGCCATCAATCCAATATTGTGTTGGCTAATTGGAGACAGAGTCCACAGATTTTCCTGGCTCAGGCTGGTTTTGAACCTTGATCCTACAGGTCTCAGCTTCTTGAGTATCTAGGATTGCAGGCATGATCCATCAGTGCCCAGCTATGTTGTATTTTTAATGCATATACATGTGCACATACATACATAATGAACATGGTACTATGGGAGTGATGAGTATGTTAACTAGCTTGATTGTGATAATAGTTTCCGTTTATAATACATCAAAATATTATGTTGAACATCTTAAATGTACAAAATGCCTATTTCTTAATATACCTGAACAAAGCTAAAAATATTAATTAAAAATGGCTGGGCTTGTAATTCTAGCTATCCAGCAAGCCAAGAGCTGAGGATTGTGGTTCAAAGCCAGCCCAGGCAGGAAAGCCCAAGAGATTCTTACCTCTAGTTAAGCTTGTACACACACACACACACACACACACACACACACACACACACACACACACACACACACACACACACACACACACACAGAGTCTATTAGTCAGAAGCCAGAAGTGGAGCTGTGGCTCAAAAGGGTTAAGGACAAGTAAGGGCAAGGGTCAGGGGTGGGGGGAAGAAAGCCTACTTCTTAGGTCCTAATTGGCTCTATTGTCTCTTTTTAAAAAAATATTTTCATTTTATTGTAAAATTCTGTACAGAGGGGTTACAGTTACATGAGAAGGTAATGAGTACATTTTATTTGTTTATTTATTTATTGTTTATTTTAAATTTATTTATATTTTTTTATGAGTACATTTCTAATCCAGCATGGTTGCCTCCTCCTTTGTTTTTCCCCTACCATCCCATCTCTCCCACCTCCTCATCTACACCCCGTCCTCCCCACCCTGCCTAAATTGTTAAGTTTGTTTTTCGACATAGCATCTTGTACATCTCATTGTTGCAATGGGTCAATCTGTATCCCTATTTAAACAATTTGTTAGGAAATGGAAAGACTTGGAAAAAATTATATTAGGTGAAGTAAGCCAGGCCCAAAGACACATAGGTCCCATGGTTTCCCTTATTTGCAATAACTAGTATATGTCTGGGACAAGCAGAAAAGGTCAGATAAGATGATGTTAAGTGAAATGAACCCCTTGCTATTGTTTCTAACATATTTATAAGGTACCATGTGATTTTTTTTGTTGCTTTGTATGTTCCTCCCCCATAGTATAACCCCTGTTTTCACTGTATTTGATGTTGGTATAATTTGGGGAGGGGAAGGGAAAAAACCAATTGTCTATTGGCTCTTAAGTGGTTGCAGTGACGGAGGCTGAAAGGGATTGCCCTAAACATTTGAAAGACACCATCCCTGAAGCAGAGAAGGGCCCTCATCAATCTGCTGCCTTGATCTTGAACTTTCCAGCCTCAAGAATTCTGAACAATAAATTTGTTATTTGTAAATTATTTAAGTTAAGATATTTTGTTCTAACAACCTGAACAGAATAAGATAGCGCTATAACATTAGATATTCTGTTTTACACAGTCATGTGTTTATTTTTAGTTGTCATTATTTATTCCAGGGCGTACATAATCAACCCTAGCATAAGCATTTCTTCTAACAGTTCTGAGGCAGCAGTGATTGCATAGAGCAGGACAACTAAACTTCAATGGAATCAGTCAAGGTTCAGGTGCTTGATCAAGTTCAGATCTCATGGCTTATCCAGAGTTGTCAAACAGGATGATGCTAATGACAGTGAATCCAGCTCTACCCAGAACAAAACAGTAAAGCAAAATGCTAGCAGCTATCAGACACATAAAGAACAGAGCATTTTTTCCAGGTCATTCTATTTTAGTCTTTCCCAATAGCACATGAGGTAGATGCTGTTATTACTCCCTTGACAGTGAGGAACTGAGACCCAAGAGATGCTAAATGATTTTCTCAATGTCTTCCAGTCAATGAAGGCTAGACCTGCCTGCCTGTAATGCTAACCCCACACGAGTCTACAGAATTGGCTCATCCACTGATAAAATGCTAATTTACAATGGGTAAGGTTCTGGTTGGAGAGCAAAGTGGGGGCCCCATTTTTGCAAGACTTGCCTTCTCAGCATAGTCATTAAAAACACCAGGACACAGATAAGACTGTCCTTGGAGATCCAGGGATTGACCAAATAATAAAAACTTCTCTTCATTTTTCACAACAGGACTTGATGATCCAGAAACAGAACCCTGGGCAGTTATGGAGACACTGTATGTGAGAGACTCATGGCCTGCCTGGCTTTCTCTTTCCAGACTCTTGTGGACCCCCACCCTCTGTTATGACACAAAACATTACCTCAGATCCATTGCAATTCAACTGAGTAGGTTACCATAAACCACATTCCAACGTGTTTTCCTGGGGAGACACCCTGAGGTCACCCTGATTGGGCTTAGGGGAGACTCTGGTGTCCTTAATTGAATCTGTACAACATCCTGTTCTCTGTGACAGAAAGTGAGGAGAATCATGCTCCCATCCACAGCACATTTACAACCATCTCCTGAGCGGGTTTATTTTTGCAGATGGAGAATCTCAGTCATTTTATGTTCTTATTGTTTTCAATTTACTGACCAAATTCTGGGACTGGACCCAATTTGAGGTTTGTAACCTCTTGTGTGTTATTACAGAGAAGAAGTAGGGCACGATGAATGAATTTCTCATTTTAACCTCTGATTCAGGCTCTGGATTTTGAGTGGGACAGTTGGGCATCATGCTTTTATGCATGCAGATGTAAGCAAGCAGGTACCATGCTGAATTACCTATTTTTAAAAATGCAAGTAGTTGTACAAAGGGTTTTCAAGTAAGCTTATTTCAAGTCAGATTATGAGTACAATGTCTCTTAAATACTGTCACTCTTTCCATCCTTCTCCCCCGTCTTTCCCAATGCCATTCATACCCTCAAGTTATATAGTTCAACTTTCATATAATGTACATTGGATATAATGTATAATGACTTTATTTGTCCGCCCGTCCTCTTTCCATTCAACTGTTCCTTCCTCTCTTTGTCCTCTCCCTCCTCCCCCAGCAAAATATGCTTCAGCTTCTGGTATTCATTTGGTTAAACTGTTCATTATGGACTACACAAATCCATCTCTATTACTATATTTAATTTAACCCCACTGGCACAGCAATGGTGTGTGCTAGATGGTGTTCCAAGTGTAATGCAAATATTAGTTGATATAACTCTTTGAAGCGCACTCTATTACTGTCCTCATTTTTTGGGGGGGGGGTCCGGTTGTGGGGCTTGAACTCTGGGCCTGGGCGCTGTTCCTCAGCTCTTCAGCTCAAGGCTAGCACTCTACCACTTGAGCCACAGCACCACTTCCAGATTTTTTTTCTTATTGCTTATGTGGTGCTGAGGAATCGAACCCAGGACCTCATGCATGCAAGGCAAGCGCTCTACCACTGGGCCACCTTCCCAGCCCCCTTCTGTCCTCAATTTTATGGATAAGGAAACTGAGACAGATAGCTTCATCTCTTGGGAAATTGGACTGGCATGCTGGGGAGATAATATGCAACCCAACTACTTTGTTGGAGTGATTTGAGTTTTGTTTTCCACATACAAACAATACTAAAAAGCTGTGGTATAATAGCATTGGAGTGGGGAGGTGATGGAAAGAATCACCATTCTTCTGAAGCTAAAAAGCTCAAATCATCAAAGGTTGGATTTGCTAAGGGATGTACTGATTTTATGGGCTAAACACTTACAGCTATTAAAAACCCTTTTATTATCAAAATTCCTTCAGGAAATATAACTTTGTTATTGTGATACTCAAATTCTCTGGCTTTAATTTCTCCTCTGTTTGAAACAATTATGTACATAATGTACTTTTTAATGGTCTGTGGTTGCTTTGGAATGCCAATGTGATGTTTGAGCATTGCAGACTGCTCTTCCTAAGCCTTAGGCCCCTCCCCATTTTTGCACAGTAAGTGCTTATTGGTGAGAATGCTTGTTCTCTGTTCTAGCAGGCCAGGCTCTGAGAGAGAATGATGACAAGAGAGGTCATTCTTAATTCGCCAAGTTTCTTCTTAGGAGATAGAGTCAATCAAACCTAGGCATATCAGATGAATGGATAATGTCTATGAATGGTTCATAGGCTACAGCCATGGCTGTGACCTGAATGAAGAGAGCTGAGGAGTGAAGGAGACAAGTTATGTTTTGGAAGTAAAATAGACAGCAGTTTATGATTGGTCATGGGGATGAGAAGAAGAATCTACTATAGATTTGGAGTGTCTGGATGTTGGGCTCTAAGCTCCTGTGGTGCAGAGACCTGTACCTGTATCTCCCAAAGGGCTTTACAATAGGAAGAGACTGATGAACACTTTTGAGTTATTGTGAATGAGTTGAAGGACAAGAAGAAATAATCCATTGAAGTCCTGTGTCTTCCCATGGTCACATGACTATTGAATGGCAGCCCTAATCTTGGAATCTAGGTTACCCAACTATAAGCACTTTTGGATCCATCTCCTTTTTTATGGTCTGTTTTTCCATGTTTTTAACTCTGAAGGCAGGAACTATAGAAAACTAAAGTAAAGGTATCATTTGGCAATGGAAGATGGGATTGAAGATGGACATCCATGTGCAAGAATATGTGTGTTTCCCAGGCAGGAATGTGCATTCCTTTTGGGGATAGGGTGGAAGGTAAATGGGGAAAGAGTGGACATGAACAGAACTCCCAGATCCTCCCACTGACCAAAAAATATCAATTTTGCTTTTTATTGCATTAGTCCATTTTGTGCCTCTATAAAAGATGGGGTGATTTAAAAGTACAGAGAGTGATTTCTTATAGTTCTGGAGGCTGAGAAGTTCAAAGTTCAGATGGGTGTGGTGGTACAGGCATGTAATCTCAGCCCTTGAGAGGCAGAGGCAGTATTAAGATTTTGAGGCCATCCTTGACTACATAGTGAGACTCTATCTTAAACAAACATCCCCAAATCCTATTGTTAAAAAATAAAGAAGGGTTACATCTACTGAGAACTATCTTTTTGAATCATCCCATGATAGAAAAGAGAAGGGGCAAGAGTGGGGTAAGGAAGGAGGAAGAAAACCAAGCTCATCTTTTAACTAATTCATAATGGCACAGAGCCCTTGGGCCTATTCACTTTTTTTTTTTTTTAAATGTGCCAGTCCTAGGGCTTGAACTCAGTGGGCTTGGGTGCCGTCTCTGAGATTTTTTTGCTTAAGACTGATGTTTTACCACTTAAGCCACAGCTCTACTTCTGGCTTTTTGGTTAATTGGAGATAGGAGTCTCATGGACTTTCCCATTCAGTCTGGCTAAGAACGGTAATCCTCAGATCTCAGCTTCCTGAGTAGTAAGGATTACAGTGCCTACCTGGACTTATTCCATTCTTAAAGGTGCTGCCTCTTAATACACATGAGCTAGAAATGTAGTTCCTAGCACATGCATTTGGGAAACATGCGCCATCACTGCATTCATTATTTGCCAGCTCCACCTACCCCTCCTCTGAACAAATGCAATAACTCCCAAACTTTCCATCTCTGATTTTGCCATGTATGTTCAATGGATTCCTGATGTAGCTGCCTAACCTCTATCTCTTATTAACAGGATGACCTTATTTTTTTCAGAGCCAATGTCTACTCATCTATCAAAAATGGAAATGGATGAAAGTGCCCTATTATTACTATGCAAATTTATTGGAAGTACCTGTGTGAACCAAGCCAGACTACAAAGGCTAGGCCAAGACTGGAGGACTGGAAGAGTCAGACACAGCTAAGGTGGCTTCCTCTTTACTTTGCTCACCAGCAGTGTGAGAGGATCAAAGATATAAGTACAAGTATCTCCCCAGTGTGTATACAGATGGGGTGATTTGGACAGGTTTCATTGAAGTCACAGAGATCACAACCTGCCTCAGGGTGAAACTGCTCTATAGATCCTGCAGGGTCTCTTCTATTGACATGTTTACTACATCTAGTCTTAGTTTCTGCAGTGTGTTAGTTTTTCATGTTATCATATTTAATCTACATGCTATCAAGTATCTAGAGTCTGTGGCCATGAGGAACTGATACCAGGATCCCCCGCAGATTCCAAAATCCACAGATGTTCCAGTTTATACAGTGGTGTAGTATGTGCATGCCTACACACAGCCATCGTTTACTTTGCATTACCTGTGGATTGCTTATAATACCCAACACACTGTAAATGTTGTATAAATAGTTGTTATATGGTACAACGACAAGACAAAAGTCTGTACATGTTCAGTACAGATGCCATCATTGTAGGCCTGTTTTCTGTAAGTTGTTGGTGGAATTGGGGGATGAAGAACCCACAGACACAAAAGGCCCATTGTGTTTCTTAAGTCCGGGTCTGTGTCTGATAGTTCTCTATCACCATAGTGCCTTGCCTCTAAGATGTACTTAATATTTTGTGATGAATGATGGTAGGTTAAATAACTGTCTTGTTTTATAGGGGATGCTTTAAAAATGGAGGGAAAATTGTAAGATTCTTGAGAAGTAATTAAGGTTTCTGAACAGATTAGGGTTAAGAACTTCTTGTAGACTTAATTGTAAAGAAACTTCAAAGCCAGGATATAGAAAGGAGGTGAGACCCTATCTAAAAGAAAGTGAGGAAGATATTTTGAAACATCTCATACTTACATAAGAAGCTTCCGAGGGAGAATGAGTGCAGATGATCTTTGTCTGTCTGACAATTTGCTATTTCCGGAGAAGTAGTATTGGGTTAAAATCCGGAGGAGTAGTATTGGGTTAAGAATTGCTGTGATTTGAAGGTGTCCAACTGAAAGTTTATGCGATGGAACTTTATTCCCCAAATTCATGTTAATGGTATTTGGAGATGAGACCTTTTATTAAGGTTAGATGAGGTCCTGAGGGTGTGGCCTGGGTAAGAGTACTAGCATCCTTATAAAAGGAGAAAGAGAAACTTGAACTGGCACACTTGTTCTGTGTCATTCTGGGATGACCTTGCCCGTGTTATGATGCAGCAGAGGCCCTATACCAGGAGCTGATGCCATGCTTTGGAACTGCCCAGCCTCTAGAACCATGAGCTAAATAAACTTTCATTCATTTTTTTATACCTCCACTGACCATTTTGTTGGTATATATTTAATTATACATAGTAAGGAGTTTTATCATGACATTTTTCCCTTGATTTTTTTTTTTTTAACAAAGAAGCTAGGAGCACATAAAACACCATGCAGACTGGAGGCCAGAGAATTTGGAATATGTATGATGTTGAATATGCTGCCAGATTTCTCATCTGTTCCAACAATGATAGGCCTAGGTCACAAATCTACCTCTTTTTTAAAAAAATAAATTACCCAGTCTGTGGTATTCATTTACAGCACTAAGACAAGAATCAAAATGAAATCAAGCTGATACTGCAACTGTTCATTAAATTCTGTTATAGAGAACTGTAAACCCAAGAAACAGTCCTGAAAGATACTTTCTTTTTATTGTTGGTCGTGGGGCTTGAACTCTGGGCCTGAGCACTGTCCCTGAGCTATTCAGGTCAAGGCAAGCGCTCTACCACTTGAGCCATGACGCCACTTCTGGTTTTTTGGTGGTTAATTGGAGATAAGAGTCTCATGAATTTTCTTGCCTGGGCTGGTTTTGAACTGTGATCCTCAGATTTCACCCTCCTGAGTAGCTAGGATTACAGGCGTGAGCTACTGGTGCCCAGCTGAAAGATACTTTTTTAAAGAAAAAAGTTAATTTAATGTATATGAAAACATTGTATGATATAAACTAATAAACTCAAATAATAAAAAAAAGCCCTTTTGTTTTACTTAGGACCAGTGTTCTCAAGTGTTTTTAACAGGTGTCTCTTCCCATCACCCCTCCTCCCACTCTACCACCTATTTACATACCAACATAGTAGTGGTACTCAGAGCTCACTGAGAAAGCCTAGACAGGAAATTGAGTAGTGATTTGCGAATATTTGCTTGTTTCTCCTTTTCATATCTTCTTGTTTAGTATTCATGATTTTGTAATTGGAGATGGAGTTTGGTCTACTTCATTTATCTTCTCATTGTACCTATAAAGCCCAGAACATGGAGGTGCATTTTATACATTAGTAGATCCTGGCCTTATAAAGAAGGGAAGAGAAAGGAGCTGGAAGAGCATTAGGTATGTGGCTAACTGTTAGCAGCCCCTTACCTCCAGTCTTCAGTACTTTCTTATATCCAAATAATGACAATCTAAGTAAGTGGAGTTCAAGTAGGTACCCAGAATCTTTCTGTTCTAACTGGCCAGTTCCAGTGGCTTGTAAGACTGTGAGTTATTCCCTACCATCCTTGAGTTATTTTTCTAGGCTACTTACTGAGTCTCTCCCCCAATCCCCTCTCTCCCCCCCAAATTAAATTTAGTACAAGACAGCTAAAATCTAGGCTTAAGTAAATAGAAGTATGTGTGGTATAGATTCATGATTCCAATAATTGTACTCAATTTATGCATCCAATGCTGGTCTTAGGGCTTGAACTCTGGGCCTGGGTGCTGTTCCTGAGCTTTCGTGCTCAAGACTAGCACTCTACCAACTGAGTCACATCTCTGCTTTTATTTATTTTGGTGGATAACTGGAGATAAGAGTCTCAAAGACTTTCCTGCTGAGATCTGAGGATCTCAGCCTCCTGAGTTGCTAGTACTACAAGCATGAGCCACTAGCACCCGGACCACACAGGATGTTTAACATTTCCTGCTGAAGCTTACATGTATATCCAGATACACAGTGTGGCAATAGGAGTGGGGGGGACTGATGGATTCACATCAGCATTATGAAAAGGTTCATCAAATTGTAGTCTTCTAGAATTAAAGGATAGTTTGAGCTTTAAAATGCTGAAGAAGAAACTCACTTTCCAAGTGAGTTTTTCAACTTGACAAGATCTATCTACCCTCTGCTAGGTAGCTTGTCACATATAGAGGAAATGAAGTAAACAATTTGGGTTAAAGATATATATATATATATATATATATATTTTTTTTTTGGTCCGGTTGTGGGGCCTGAACTCTGGGCCTGGGCGCTGTCCCTCAGCCTCTCAGCTCTTCAGCTCAAGGCTAGTGCTCTACCACTTGAGCCACAGCGCCACTTCTGGCTTTTTTTCTTTTTGCTTATGTGGTGCTGAGGAATGGAACCCAGGGCCTCAGGCATGCAAGGCAAGCGCTCTACCACTGAGCCACCTTCCCAGCCCCTGGGTTAAAGATATTTTCTATAGCAAGTGATGCACTTCCTGGATTTTGCTTACAAACACAGAAATAATAATGATAGTCTTGGCCAGGTTAATGCCAAATATTCAGGGAAAGAGCTGTCCCAGAGTCCAAGATAATCATTTTTGGATGATTGCTACTTCCTTACTTGAATGGAATACGGAAAGAGAGATTGTAGATAATTACACACATATGTACACTCATGTATGAATAGTGTAATATTGGGTGTAGAATTAAGCAAAAATGACTAGTGTGTGGATGATATGACTGTCATAGCTAGGATTCTTTGAAAAACCAGAACTTGATCTGAAGGTTATGCAAAGAACAGAGAAAGAGGGAAGACAAAATGTGTTGATCTGGTCATTGTGGGGCTAAGTCCTACTGAAGACAACTCTGAGAAATGGTGAATTTTGTTCCTTAAGTACAGAAGAATGGCTGCAAATGTGATGATGAGTCACTTTCTTTGTCACTGAAGTTCATTCTACAAGTGGGGTGACTAAGTAGGTCAGTGGGGAAGAGAGAAGTCCTGGGAAAGAGCCAGAGGTATCAGTTCCTGTCAAGTTAATCTGCATTTCTCAGCAGACTTGTCATATATTTATTTATCATGTCATTGTCATCTAGGTCTTTATCTGGAGCAGCTTCCCACTTCCAGGGTTAATTGATCCTAAAGCCAAGGGCTGCCTTAAATGAGAGCAAAGTGATGAACCCTGCAATGGATGCTCCCTCTTCTCTCTCTTTTGTTCTGGCTGCTCTTTATCTGGTGTGTTGTGCATACCAGACACTTTACATGGGATTGCTTCACTTGTTTAATCTGTGTGAGGCAGAGATCATGGTACCTATATGTCATGAGTTAGCTATTGTACTCTGCAAAGGTGTGAGAGGGTGAGGCATCCCAAAAAGGTGATCCTCAATGACTGTTTCTATGAAAGCTAGGAAAGCCAAGCCATGCCCCCATCTCTCTGCTGCATTATTTTTCTTCTTTGGGTCTTTAATGATTGTTTTCTCTATATTCTGACTATTGATCTCCTTCATCCAGGACATGAGTTCTGTTGGAGTAGAACCTCCAACATCTATTTTGTGAGAACAATGGTTGGAACATAGTAGGTGCTTGATAAGCATTTACTATTGAATGAAACAAGATGAGATTACATTAATGAGATTACATTGATGTGGGTGCAATGAAATTCATCTTATTTACAACATTTGGGACAATAAGGTGAGAGATATAGGTTGGGTAAATGATAAGTCCCAGAGATCAAGGTCAGATCTCAGTTGGAAGGCCACAGAATACATAGTCAGTGATTAGGAAACACAAAGAATGGAAAAATGGAGAAGGAATTAATCTTCAATAACCCTATTTATTAAATACTTTTTGGGCACTATATCCTTATGCACGATAGAAGATGCAGTCATTGGTTACCAGATAAGATGTAGAAGAAAGACCAAAGAGGCTAGAGGGATTTCAAGGAAGAATTTTTACCAGTGTGTGGGTGGTATTGGGGAGGACCTGGTCTTCTACAGCTGAACTAAGGAACTGTTTAGTGGCCTGTGTATTACATGGTAGTGGAGAAATACAAGAAGGCTAATTCTACAGAGACCCAGAGAGAAATAGGCTGTGTTGCTTGGTTTTTAGAGTTAGAGGGTCAGAGAAACACTCTATGAATATAGCTTCATAGGCTAATCAAAACAACCAAAGCTTGCTTTCTTTATCTTGTTCTCTCTGTCTCTGTCTTTGTCTCTCTTAGTAGTACTGGGGTTTGAACTCAGAGTCCTGTATTTGCCAGGTAGGTGTTTTACCACCAAGCCATGCCCCATCACCTTTTGCTTTAGTTACTGTTTCATATAGTCCTGTGCTTTTTGCCTGTTTTTTTTTTTGACCTGAGATCTTCCTATCTCTGCCTTACAAGTAACTAGGATTATAAGCACGAATCACCAAGATTTGACATCATGTTAAAGATAAAACAAAATGAACTCCTAGTCTAATAAAATTAACTCTTTGTAAGTGAATTCTTGAAAGTGGTAAAGTTGAAAAAAATCAGAGCAACTTATTTTGGGATTGGAGGCCTGTGGGCAGTCACAATTGTATGTTCAGTCAGTAGTTGAGTTATAGTTATTTGGTAGGTAAGTCTATTTCCCCAGCAAAGATAGATTTGCCTAGCCTTTGCTCAAAGAGCTTGAGGACCCTAATGGGCCAAGAAAATAGGCCCCCTCCCAGTAACTAGTCCCCAAAGATCTCCCACACTGCTGCCTAGGCAGCCACAAGGGTCTTAAGTCTGGAATCAGAAGCCATTCCCGACCCCCACCTCGCAAATGACTCCTTTCCCTTTTCTGTGTTGGACTGAGGGACACAAATTCCAGGCTGGCACTTCTGAGACTCTCTGTGCTATTCTAACAAATAATATCTCTGTTACGTAAGTGATATAAGTCAAGCCAGGAACATGCAGCCCAGGGAAGAAGTATGTTGGATGTTTTGATTTCTTTTTGCTTTTGGCAAAACTTTTTGTTCCCATCCCTCCCTGCTAGGGAAGAAATAAAGTCTCCTTGGTGTGGAGGTGGGAGGGGGACCCTTCCCGAGTGAACATTAGCCTGGTGCTTATTCTAAATATGGGTGGTGTCACTCATACAAAAGCTAGTGGGAAAGAGTAGTATGGATCTATGTGAGTTGCTCCAGCTCCTTCCTCCAAGCAGGCTGGGGGCTGCTGAGCACAGAGGCTGAGCTGCAGGGGGTTTGGATTACTATCTGTGCTAAGAGCCAGACTGAATTGAGAGAACACTTTTTGCTTGGTAGAAGTTTCATGCGTTACTGAACAGCTTATAGATGCAGCATCATTTGTGGAATCTTTCATTTTTCAATTAAAGTCACAATGCACATTCTCAACTCTTGCAAGTAAAAACTAGAACTATTAATTAAAATGCCATTAAACTTTTAAGAACCAGGTGAAATGATTCTTTCATTAAAACTCTTAGTCTTCCCATTAGCAGAGATCCCTGCCTTGCTGAGACCTAGCCTGTTTCTCTACAAAGGAGCATGAATCAACTTGAAGTAAAAATAGATGCACACATATATATCATGTAATATATATATATGTATATATGTGATGTACAGACGGTCCCCTGCTTAGTGATGGCTCAGTTGACTATTTCTTGAATTTATGGTGGCACAGTGGGCTGGAAGGTGGCTCAGTGGTAGAGTGCTTGCCTTGCATCCATGAGGCTCTGGGTTCAATTCCTTAGCACCACGTAAACAGAAAAAGCCTGAAGTGGCACTGTGGCTCAAGTGGTAGAGCACTAGCCTTGAGCAAAAGCAGATCAGGGACAGCACCCTGAGTTCAAGTCCCAGGACTGGAAAAAAACAAAACAAAACAAAAAAAACCACTTCAGCAGAAACTGCACTGTGACGCTGGAGCTTTTTCTGAGCTGACCGTATGTGGCATGATACTTTCTTGTGAACTAATTTGGACAGCCATATAATTGCAAAGTTAATAAACTGATACTCTGAGGGGAGGAGGACAAGAGGAGTCTATGATCAAAGTACTTTATATGCACACATGAAAGTAGAATAAGAAAATCCATTATATTTGTAGTGATTCATGCATACACACGTGCATGTGTGCATGTGTGTGTGTGCCCCCTACTGTGGCTTGAACACAGGGCCTTGGTCTTTATGTGACCTTTCCATCCAAGTCGGGTGCTCTACCACTTGAACCACACATCCACTTTTGACTTTCTGCTGATTAATTGGAGATGATAGTTCTCACAGAGTTTTCTGCCCAGCTGGCTTTGGCCTATGATACTCAGATTTTAGCCACCTGGGTAGCTAGAATTACAGGTGTGAACCACCAGCACCAGGCCCATTACATTGTTTCAAAGGGTAGAGAAGCCAGATGCTGGTGTCTCATACCTGTAAGCCTAACTACTCAGGAGGCTGAGCTCTGAGGGTCAAGGTTCAAATTCAGGCCCTGTAGGAAAGTCTATAATACTCTTATCTCCAATCAACCACCAGAAACCAGAAGTGGAGCCATGACTCAAGTGGTATAGCACTAGTTTTCAGCAAAATGCTCAGGGACAGTACCCAGACCCTGAATTCAAGTCCCAGGACTGGCACAAAAAAAGGGGGCAGAAAAGTGGGATAAGAAAGAGTAATAGAGTTGGGTACTTGTGGTTCACACATGTAATCCTAGCTATTCAGGAGGCCGAGATCTGAGGATGATGATTTGAAGCCAGCCTGGACAGAAAAGTCAGTGAAACTCTTATTTCCAATTAATTACTCCGAAAAAGCTGAAGTGGTGATGTGGCTCAAGAGGTAGAGCACTAGCCTTGAACACAAAGAGGCTTAGGGATGGTGCCCAGACCTTGAGTTCAAGCCCCAGGACCGGATGAAGTTGAAGTTGATCCATGTGCATTATGTGCAGGTGTGGAAAAACCACAATGAGACCCTTTGTCCACTAAATATACATAAACATAAAAAGTAAAATGAAAATAGTACTGGTACTCTATGTGCACTGTGTTGGTACCAGTTTTGGGGGATACTGTATTTGATGTTTCCATATCCCATCCTGTATACAAAACATCTTTGTGTGTGTGTATGTTTGTGTGTGTGTGTGTGTGTGTGTGTGTGTGTGTGTGTGTATGAAAGCTTCAACATTTTTTATTAGTCACGGGACTTGAACCTTGAGCTTTTTTTTTTTCTCAAGGTTAGTGCTCTATGACTTTGAGCAACAGATCTGGTGGTTAATTGGTGATACAAGTCTCAGGGACTTTTCTGCTCAGGCTAGCTTCTAACTTCAGTCCTCAGATCTCAACCTCCTGAGTAGCTAGGAGGTTGCCCAGCTAAATTTCAACATTTTATTGTAAGATGGACTATGTGTTAGATGAGGTTTACCCCCAGGCATAGGCTAATGTATGTTCTGAGATTTTAAGGTTGGCGAGGCTAAAAGGAGATATGTTAAATGAGGTACATTTTTGCCTTAATATTTTTAACTTACAAAGGGTTTATCAGGATGTAAGCCTGCGAGTATCAGTATATGTTATACATATATATTATGTATTTGTAAACACATACTAATTTCTGCCTTACACATTATAAATATTCAACTACTTGGGCTATGGGAGATGCTTAATAAGTTCACTTACTTTATCTCAACCCAAGGATTTCTCTCTTTCTCTTTCGGTCTCCCTGTCTCTTTGTGTCTCTGTCACTGAGTCTATCTGTCTCTTCTGATGTGGGTCTTAAATTCAGGGCCTCATACTTTCATTTGGCTTGCTTGCTCACAGCTGCACTCTATTATATGAGCCATGCCTCCAGTCCAGCATTTTGCTGGTTAACTGGAATTAGAGTCTGGTGGACTTTTCTGCTTACAGCTGGCTTTGAATAATGATCTTCTAAGTCTCAGCCTCCTAAGTAGCTAGGATACAGGCATGAGCCACTGACACCTGGCTCTGTATCTCTTTTATCATATAATACTAATATTGTATTATGAGCATTTGTGAATAACTTACAACTCCTAACTGGACTATAAGACTGGTGAAGGCAACAAATAGGTTCTGATCATCTCTTGTCACACAAGGCTTCCTATCTCATAAAAAGCAGGGGTTCAGTCAATAGGTATTGAATGATTGTTGATCTTGGTAGAATGAAACTTTATACACATAGATGGTTGGCTAGATTTTATCTGTGGGTGCAGTGTACCAGAGTTCCCAGTTTCTGAGAATTGCTGATTAGTTAAGAATGGGAGAATCCTGAACAAATTCTGATGAATTTTTTCCTGCTCAACATTGTATATGCGACAGAGTACTTCATCTTTGTGTGTGATGAGTGTTGAATGCTGGACAAAGCATTCAGAGTAAGTTACTCTTAATAGAGCTAACAGCCCACAAGTAAGGTTTCAACATAAGGGAAATTTATGATCTAATACGGGAAGGTAGTTTTAGAAGTTGTCTTCTGTCCTTGGCAGAGTTATTTTCCTTTCACCACTTTGGCTTCCTTCTCCTAGGAAGTCCTCTTTCTCCATGGAGATTGGGAAAGAGAACTGCCATGGAAGAATGAAGGAAAGAAATGAGCATTATTGAGCAATGTTGGAGGTCAAGGTCTCTGCCAGGAGTTTTGCAAATGCTGTCCACTTAATTCTCCCACATGGTCATCCCCATTTTACAGCCAGGGAAATAGAATCTCAGGGAGAGTAAGGGCCATGTCCTGGTTTGCGAAGCTGATAAGGAGGCACATTTTGATTTCAAATCCAGGTATGTTTCACTCAAAAGCCTAAGAGCCTTTTCAGACAGCCTCAGGCTGACTTGTCAGGCTTTTGGCTATGGATGTAGATAATTCTTTAAACCATCATCTTTTCTGCCTAAAAGGCCTTGGCACTTGTAGTTGGATCCTGGACCAGTTCCTGTGGCTCTGTTCCTGGGGTCATTGGAGGCTGAAATTTCTGCATTCTTGCCATCCTCCAGCTCTGGGCTGGGGCATTTGATGAGCTGAGTGCTTTGATCCCTGTGCTTGACCTAGCAGTGCTGGCTATAGTACATTCTCTTTCCAGCTCTTGTATTGGACCATGAGTGAACCTTTCCATCTTTGTAGGGATGAGTGGGGGGGGGCTGTAGTACCAAACACAATCACCTTCCTTCTGTCAGGCAGCTGTCATCACCCCAAGTCCTTTTTTTTCCCCCACAGTCCACTGTCAGGAGGCTGGCCAACTCTTTGGGAAGGTGAGAGGAAATTGGGAGCTTGGGGGGATGGGGAGATCACAGCATCACTAGTCTCTCTTTCTCTGGTCTGATGGAAATAACATGGCTCTGGTACCCAGAGACCTGGCTGGCTGAAGCCAGGGCTCAGTTGCACATTAGCAGTGTGCCCCTGGGTAAGACCTGGAATATCTTGAAATTGCTCTTCTGGCTTGTGGATGAGGGATACATGATCTTGTTTGTCTACCTACCACATGGTGTGGTTGTCAAGGATGTACTCAAGTGCTGTGTAAAGAATGCTCCCCGCGGGGCTGGGAAGGTGACTCAGTGGTAGAGCGCTTGCCTTGCATGCTCGAGGCCCTAGGTTCGATTCCTCAGCACCACATAAGCAAAAAGAAAAAAGCCGGAAGTGGCACTGTGGCTCAAGTGGTAGAGCGCTCGCCTTGAGCTGAAGAGCTGAGGGACAGCGCCCAGGCCCAGAGTTCAGGCCCCATGACCGGACCCAAAAAAAAAAAAAAAAGAATGCTCCCCGCCCCTGGAATCAGGCTCCTCACCTGTCAGTGTGTATCAGAAGATTTGGGAGGTTTTCACCATCAACAACACATTAAAAAACGTTTGAAGAGATAAATATGTTTACCATGATTTGAACAAGGCACAATATATACATGCATGGCAACAGCATATGGTATACACAAAGATGTATGCCTGTATACTTTTCTGTATCAACTAAAACCAAATTTACATTACAAACATTAAAAAGTATTTGGATTTATTGATGTGAAGCTGATATACAAAAACTGCGAAACATTTAATGCATATATTATGATTCAGGTATTTTGCATACAGATATGATGCCATTGTTATTGCCAGCATACATATAAAACCTCTAAAAGTTTCTCTATGTGTGTGTGTGTGTGTGTGTGTGTGTGTGTGTGTGTATGTGTGTTGGTAAGAATGAGATTTATCCTCTTTAGGTATTTTAAAGTACACAGTGCTATACTGTTAACTGGAGACAGCTGTGTACTGTTGACTGGAGGCACTATGGTATACAGCAAATCTCCAGAACATTTTTGTCTTGTATAACAATAATGTCAACCCAGTAATCATAGACTCTGCATTCCAGATCCCCAGTTCCTGTTCACTACTATTTTATTGTTTCTATAAGTCTGATTACTTTAGAGACCTCCTGTAAGTGATACCAGGCAGCATTTGTCTTTTTGGCTTATTTTATTCAACATAACTTAACCTTTTGGGTTTATCCAGGTTGTTTCAAATGATAGGATTTTTCTCTTCTTTTTATAAGGCTGAGTAATATTCTATTGTAGGCATTTCATACAGTTTTGGTAAGCAATCTTTTTTTTTCCTGGTCCTGGGGCTCGAACTCTGAGCCTGGGCACTGTTCCTCAGTTCCTGCTCTCGGCTAGCACTCTACTACTTGAGCTGCTTTTTCTGTAATTAATTAGAGATATTTGTAGAGGGAAAGGGGAAAAAATGGTTTAAATAGGGATACAGGTGGACCCATTGCAACAATGAGATGTACAAGTCGTTATGTAGAAAACAAACTTTACAACTTTGGTGGGGGGGGAGCAGGGAGGATTGGGTCGGGGGGACAGGGGGAGGATGCTACAATGCTTGATAAGAAATGTACTCATTATCTTGCCCATGTAATTATAACCCCTCTGTACAGTATTTTCACAATAAAAAAAGTCTTAAAAACAAAAAGAGTCTCATAGGCTTTCCTGCCCAAGCTGGCTTTTAACTGTGATCCTCAGATCAGCCTCCTGAGTAGCTAGGATTACAGGTGTCAACCACCAGTGCCTGGCTTTGTGTGCATATAAGCACTATACCTCCAGCGCATCTCTCTCCTCTGAATTTTTAGCTGGGATGGCCCATCTTTGCATTCTTTTTTTCCTCTTTTTATTATTTTATTTTATATTTTTAAGGGTAATGGACCAAGGACAAGATCTCACTATCTTGCCTTGCTAATTTTTTTTACTGTCAAAGTGATGTACGGAGGGGTTACAGTTAAAGAAGTAAGGTAATAAGTATATTTCTTGTCAAACTCGTTACCCCTCCCTCATTTTTCTCCCACTTTCCCTCCCTCATCTGCCCCCCCCCCGGGTTGTACAGATCATTTCCAACATATTGTCTTGTGTATGTCGCTGCTGCATTGGTTCCCCCCTTGTCCTTTGTCTTACCATTCTGTTGTTCCCCTTCCCTTCCTTAATTCAGATAAATGTATATACAATACAAGCATACCAAAATCAAATACAGTGACAACAGGGGATATACCATAGGAGGAAGAACATACCAAAGAAACAAGAAATCACATAGTACATTAAAAACAGCAACAACAAAGAAAAACCTCTTGTGTCCATATCTTGGAGTTCATTTTGTGTATATGTGGTCATATGTATGTAGCTATTAAGCTATTCTGCTGATCTGCTAAGATTATCCTAGGTGTATGCTACTTATTGCAAATAGGAAAAACCATGGGACCTATGTTTCTTTGGGTCTGGCTTACTTCACCTCAATCATTTGTATTCTTTTCTTTTTTGTCAGTCATGGGTCTTGAACTCTGGGCCTGGGTGCTGTCCCTCAGCTCTTCAGCTCAAGGCTAGCACTCTACCACTTGAGCCATAGTGTCACTTCTGGTTTTCTGGTGGTTTATTCATTTATTTATTTTATTGTGAAAATACTGTACAGAGGGGCAAGGTAATGAGTACATTTCTTATCAATCATTGTTGCCTCCTCCTTTTTTCCCCCTTCCCATCCCTTCCCATCCCCCCCCCCCCCCCCCACCCCTTTCCCGGCCGAAGTTGTAAAGTTTGTTTTTCGACATAACAACTTGTACGTCTCATTGTTGCAATGGGTCCACCTGTATCCCTATTTAAACAATTTGTTTTTGCCCTTCCCCTCCACAAATTATACCAACATCAAATACAATGACAGCAGGGGTTATACCGTGGGGGAGGGTCTGGTGGTTTATTGGAGATAAGAGTCTCATGGACTTCCCTGACTGGGCTGGCTTTGAACCATGATCCTCAGATCTCAGCCTCCCAAGTAGCAAGGATTATATGTAGGAACCACTGCCACCCAGCTAATCATTTGTATTCTTGAGTAGAGATGTTCATGAAGAATTGAACACTGGCTTCCTGGAGCCCTGTCTTGGGCAGGATGCTGGAGCCACATCCTTCTCAGGACAGAGCATTAGTACCTATTTACATTATCTGTGGATGGGAAGGTGGAGACATGCAAACAGACATTTGCCATCTTTCACTTAGAAACTTCACTTACATTCTATTTTATTTTACATATGTCAGTTTATCTTTACAAATAAATTATACTTTGATGACAGGTGCAGCATCCTTTGCTATAGCTTCTAATGGCATATGACCTTGAGCAAATCACTCTGAATTCCCTGAGAATGGATCTGTCATGTTCATTCTTAGTTCTTAGAATGAAGACAATTGTGCCAGTCTACAGCATCAGTAACAATAGTGTTTTCTTAGTGAATTTTTTTTTCAAATACTGGAAGGATATTGCCTCAAGTTTTTTTTTTTGGGGGGGGGTCTGGTCGTGGGGCCTGAACTCTGGGCCTGGGCACTGTCCCTCAGCTCTTCAGCTAATGGCTAGCGCTCTACCACTTGAGCCACAGTGCCACTTCCGGCTTTTTTTCTTTTTGCTTATGTGGTGCCGAGGAATCGAACCCAGGGCCTCATGCATGCAAGGCAAGTGCTCTACCACTGAGCCACCTTCCCAGCTCCTTGCCTCAAGTTTTTATGATGATCTGAACATAATGACCACTGACATGGTATGCTTTTGAATATTTTCCCATCAGTTTCAAAGTTTAGGCAATCAACAATCCAATAAATCAGGCCTTAATTTACAGTGTTGGCTAATTTCTCTGGTATAATCACCTCCACAGGCAGATGATTTACATAATGCCTCTCAATCCAGGACTAGTGAGTTGTATAGCAGTTCTACCTTATGTACAGTTTTCACCAGGCCAGTCAACCTGAAAGCAGAGTCATATAACATAGTTAAAAATTGATAGGTTTGAGTGTTTACAACTTTTGTCTTCCATATCCAGTTTATCAATAATAGGCTTTCTCCCCACTTACAATGGGCTTCCATCCCATTAAACTCATTAAATAAGTTGAAAGTACCATTAAAATTCAGCCTACATTTGGACAGAATCATCTAACACAAAATCTGTGCAATAAGGTGTTGCATATGTCATGTAATTTATTCAGTGCTATTCTGAAAGTAAAAAACCAAAATGGATATGTGGATACAACTTCATACATCACTATAAAGTCAAAAACATCTTTGGGGGCCATTTGCTTGATTGAATATTTATATAATTTAATCATTAATGGTGGTTATATTCCACATGTGCTTATATAATTCCAAATTTTTAACAAGTGGCCTAAGCCAAGTGGGCTATTTTGCATCACCAAATATAAAGCCTACAAGGAGAGAAGGTAGTTGTGACTTCAGGCTGCAAGTCCTGATGAGCTTTCTGCTCCTGAAGCTCTTCTGTCCTTTGTGTGATGCCAGGATGCCTGCCCCAACTCAGGCCTCATCCTTCAAAGTTTTGATCCATCAGGGAAAGAGCAAGTGCTTGATGTCATTGCCCACACTGTCTCAAAAATGCCATGGTTATGGTACTGTGAGCATGTCCTTGGCCTGGGAGAATGGTGAACTCAGTTTTCATACCAAGCACTGGGACTGAGAGGGTAGAAGGGTTGTTTCTTCTAAGAATCTTCCTGGGATGTGGAAGCTGAACAGCAAAGCAAATATCCCTTGTGAGATCTTTCAGACAGAAGAATCTTTTTCTTTTCTGGTACAGTGCTCTGGTACTAGGAAAGCCTTCCTGGGAGTTAAGTTAGATTATTATGCTTTGTGCATAAAAGGAAAGAGGAGAAAAGGAAGGGATAAGAAAGAGCTTTGGGGGTAGATGCAGTCCATGATTTGGGATCTTACTTTCCTCTTGAGAAGTTTTTTTTCTTGGAATTTTATGATTCAGAATTCAAACTGTTTCTACTTGGGTAAGAAAAACTATGCCCAGGAATAGTAACTCTACCAAGGTGATCTTAGCTGGAGAGGATCTTGCTGGTATCAAGAATAGTTTGGTGAGGTTGGGTGTGAGTTCTTGACTATCTCTACTCTCAAGGTCTTTCAACTTCAGGCCAAGGGAAGGATCTTAAATTTCATGGCTGAAGACATATACAGATGTCCAGCAAAATGGAGTACAAACTGAAGGGCCCCAGACCAATGCCTCTACCAGGAAATTATGGAAAAGAAAGGACCTGGTGTTGGCAGAGGTCAGATATTGTTGCAGTATTTTGTATGAACTTCTGAAGAGGTGAAAGAAAAAGAAACTTTAACTAGAACCAGATGTGGTTTATCTGTTTCAGACTAATGGCTCCTCAGGGTCAGTCAAGGCCACAGGCATAGAAGAGAGTGCCAAGCTTGCTGCCCAGCTGCAAATTCAGGATTCTCCCCATCACCATTGGCATGATGTTGACCTGGCATTAGCTGTACTTTTCTGTCCTTCCTTGGCAGAGTGGGGCCAAGAAGGACCTGACATTGGCATGTAGACTTTATGGCATGGAGAGAATGCCCAATGTATGCTATGCTCTGTGTCATGTGTTTTTCTGCACATCCTTCAACTACTCTTGTTGGTAGTCAATTGTTCACATTTTGGTTAAGAGAACATGGAGACTCAGAGCCTATGGTTTCATGAGTTAGTGATAGGCAAAGCTGGACTTCAGGCCAGATCTTTCTGACTCCAATGGCTGGGTGGGTTTCCTTCCTATCACTGCCTTTGGCTTGAGCACTAATCATGCAAGATGTCATCACTAGCTTTACTTGGTTAGGGTTGTGTCTTATTCACATCAACGGGTTAAAGTTGAAAATACTCACATATGTGTGTGTGTGTGTGTATACACAGGCATTATATATACATATACATACATACATACATATATATATATATATATATATATATGTATTAAGGCATTAAGGAAAAATTCTTCTTGAATCTCAAGGCATTTGAATCAGGTCAAACTCAAAGCCAGTGGTTTAAAAACTATTGTGTGCTCCTCCGATCCCTGCTTTATTGCCCTCCTCCAATGTTGTTCAGTTTTGTCTCCTCTGGTGGACAGTGGTCCAGGTGTGCATGGGGGAAAGGAGCAGTATTGGTGGTATTTAGGTCATAGGAAGTTGTGTGAGAAGTCACAAGGTAGACTAATAGGCTGGATTCAGGCCCTTCCTTTGTTGCAATTATAATGTTCTGCTCTATTTATTGGGATTTTTTTTTCTTAAGACTTCATTTCTTTTCCCAATGGAGGGTTATAGCTCTCAGGAATAGTTCTTATTTTAAAATACAGAAAATATTAGAGTTTTGTTCCATGAGTTTTGAAAATTCACATTTATTAAGATTGTATCTTAGGGTTCACCTTACAAATCTTACTCTGTGTTTAGCAAATGTTGGCAACTATTTTTTAAGGTGTCTCTGATGACTAATTGTCATCATTTTCAGACTTATATGCCCTCAAGGTTTTTAAACTACATTTATAAATTTAATATTTCAATCTCATGTTGAAGTCTTAGCAAAATAAACCTTCTCAAGTTCTTAAGCAACTCATGAACCTAATAAAATAAACTTATATCTATAATGATTAAATACTCTTAACTGTTCCAATTCTGTGTATAAACTTAGTAGTGTTACATTTAAAAATGCACATTTAAATCAGTTACTCAATGACTCATTTTAAATAGAAATTTTCAATGCTTATATATTTTATTATACTTAAAGTTCTCTTGATGACTATAAATACCAATGCTAACAAATATGCAGATTCCTTCCTAATGCCTATATATTAATAGTTTAAGTTTGGTTCTCTTAATATTCTGAATTCTTAATATTCCCAGAGTTTAAAAATACGTTGTCATTCCATGTAATTTTGAGAGAATTCAGCCATATTAGTCAGGGTTTGTTTTATATTTTGAGACAGGATCTTATCATATAGCCTAGTTAATCTCCAACTTGTCATCCTCTGGCCTCAGCCTCTTAAGTGCTTAGATTACAGGAACATGTATCCACTCTAGGTTCACAAGGATTCTTGTCAGTCCTACTAATAGCCTGTACCAGATACTTCACACTGTCACAAATGGCTAGTCTTGTACAGCTAGGAATGTCTGAACAGCTGTATAGCACTGGTATCATTCTTGTTGGTTGGGACCTGTCTTGGGCAGGGTATTAGGAATTTAGGGTCTCACCCCGGCTTAATTTCATACATGTATCCCCATCCCAGGCCACTCATGGAATTATGCCTCCAACTCAAGCTGCTAAATGACTTAACTCGAATTTGCTTTCCTTTGTCTAGGATATATTAATTTCCTTTCCATCTAGTGAGAGTGACCTTTGACCCTGATGGAATTCTATCTTCTTTCCATATTCTTCCTGGCCCAGTAGGACCACACAGCTCAGGCAGTTATTAAAATGATATTGGATTACATTCTGCAAATCTCACAGCTTCTAAGGGAAAACTCTTGGCAATTTTACAAAGGCTTCTATTGTTTAAAATGATGTTTTCAAACATAACACTGACTGGTGGAATCTTCAAGGCTTAGACGAAAGAACAAATATTTAGGGGGCACCTGCTATGAGCCAAGTGCTTTGTGTACATTATTTCATTCTGTTCTCCGACACTCTGTCCAACTGTTTATTATTACCTCTATATTTAAATGAAGGAACTGAGACCACAAGACACACAAATTGTGGAACTGGGTTGTCTGCAAAGTGTAGAATTCTTTACTTAGCTGCTTCCCTGGCTTGAAGGTTTTGTCACCAAGTTCTCTGACCAATGGGCCAGTTTCTTCACTCTGACCACCAGAACTTTCTCATATAAGGCTTCAAAGCAACATCTATTCATTAATTTCTTTCTTTTCATATCCTTTAAGTCCCCCAAAGAATTTAGTTAAGACTTCCCAAGATTTCATGACAGTGGTACATCCAGGGCAAGTCCTAAGATAGGAGTTTGAGCCAAAGCCTTGGATCCATATTGCAGGGTCCCAGAGGGTTGCAGAGTTCAAGTCTTGACTTTGGCTGACTCCCCAGTACATTCTAGATCATGCCTCAGGGAAGTATGTCAACAGGTGGAGACTCAGCACGTTCTCCTCCCACACCCTCCTGCCTTCTCTTCTGTTTGCTCAGGTGAGACCTGCTCTCTGCCTAGTCCCAGCATGGTTTATGACTCACACTCTCCTAAAGAAGGGCCTCAGGCTCTATGAGTTGTGCCAGATGGGTGAGTTTTCTTTGTAGTCTACAGGCCAGCTGCTAGCTTTTTTTCCCCTAGTCATTCCAAGTGGTCATCAGAGAAGGAGGAATGAGAATATTTCCCTTTGGAAGCACATATATTCGAAGACATCATCATTCTCTATACGGGGTGGGCTTCTAAGCAGAGCTCTGAGCAGATGCTATCCTTTGAAGGATACCTGACCTAGGATCAGGCCACACAAGAGCCTGGACCCAGAACAAAAAGAACTTGCTGAAGGATTGACCCCCATCTTATTGTCCCAGGCCCATTCAGACCCCAGGCAAAATCCCAGGTATGTGTGAACTCCACCTAAGCCCAGCTGTAAACATCCCATTGTGGGCCCAATTGAAAGGTCCCCACTTTCCTTAACCTAGTGGCTTTTTCATTAACCTCTGCCTCCTTGCTCTGACCTCCTATAAAAACCCAGATCCTGTCCCAGCTCCCTGACACAACCTCCAAACCCACAGGAAGGTCTTTGCCCCTTGGTGTTCCTCAATAAACAGTCATGGCCTGTTGATGATGAGTCCGGTCTATTCCTTTTCCGTTCTTCTCCATTTTCCTAACACTTGTGAGCCAGGTTCTGTCTTGGTTCTGTCATTGACTAGCTAGCTGTATGATTTGGACCTAAAATGTTGTCTTGGCTCATTTGGGCCATTATAACAAAATACCTACTAGACCGGATAATATGCAAAAAACAGAAATTTACCCCTTTTTGTTTTAGATGCTGGGAAGACTATTAGGTTTTTTAAAAAGAGGTAGCCGAGTAAGAACAGCAGCACGCACGTGGTATTCAGGTAAGGGGTAGGTTTATTCAGTAGACTTGCTGGGACCAGGCAAGGTTGGCACTCCACGTGGCTGGCAAAGGCCTGGGAATGAGAGAGAGCTGGGAAAGAGAGGAAAGAGCTAGAAAAGAGCAGAGAGAGAGAGCAGAGAGAGCTAGAAAAGAGCAGTGAGAGAGAGCAGAGAGAGCTAGAATAGAGCAGTGAGAGAGAGCAGAGAGAGCTAGAAAAGAACAGCAAGAGGGCGTCTGGGCCTGCACTAGGCCTTATCTAGGGTATGGGCGGAGAAGGGTGTGGCCACATCAAATTCAAGATCAAAGCACTAGTAGCTTCAGTGTCCAGTGGGGGCTCACTCTGTTTCATCAATAGTCCCTTCTCATTGTGTTCTCACATAGTAGAAGGGGTATAGAAGCTTTCTAGGGACTTTTAAAGAATGAAGGCACAGATGCCTCTCATGAAGATTCAGCCTTCAAGGACTAGTCTTCTCTCAAAGGCCTCACATGCTAATTAATATCCCATTGGGGATTAAGTTTCAGCATATGAATGCAGTTTGGGGGGGGGGGAGGAAGAAGTGGGCACTAACGTTCAGACTACAGCAACTATGAATTAAAGTTGTTCAGCATTTTTTATTTAATAAGTTTCTTTTAATTGTGAAAATATTATACAGAGGGATTATAATTACATGAACAAGGTAATGAGTACATTTCTTATCAAGCATTGTTGCCTCCTCCTTTGTTTCCCCTTCCCATCTCCCCCGCCCCCCCTCTTACCCCCCCTACCAAAGTTGTAAAGTTCATTTTTTGACATAACATCTTGTACATCTCATTGTTGTAATGGGTCCACCTGTATCCCTAAACAATTTGTTTTTTCCCTTCTGCTCCCCAAATTAAACCAACATCAAGTACAGTGAAAACAGGAGTTATAACGTGGGGGAGGGACATACAAAGCAACAAAGAAATCATCTTATAAATATGTTAGAAACAATAGCAAGAAAGAAAAACTATTTGAGTCCGTATCTTGGGGTTTATTTCACCCAACATCAACTTATCTGACCATTTCTGCTTGTCTCAGACATATACTAGTTATTGCAAATAAGGGAAACCATGGGACCTATGTGTCTTTGGGCCTGGCTTACTTCACTTAATACAATTTTTTCCAGGTCTTTCCATTTCCTAACAAATGGGGCAATGTCATTCTTTCTGATGGAGGCATAGGATTCCATTGTGTATATATATATATATATATATATACCACATTTTCTTGATCCATTCATCTACTGAGGGGCATCTGGGTTGGTTCCATAGCTTAGCTTTGGTAAATAATTGTTTAGCATTTTTTTAAAGCTACTCAGGAGGTTGAGATCTGTGGATGGTAGTTTGAAGATAGCCCACACAGGAAAGCCTGTGAGACTCTTATCTCCAACTAACCACCAAAAACCCCAAAGTGGAGCTGTGGTTCAAGTGGTAGAGCACTAGCCTTGAGTAAAAGAGCTTAGGAACAGTGCCTAGGTTCTGAGTTCAAGCCCTAGGACACCTCCCACCCCCACACAGGTGCATGTGCATACACACACACACACACACACACACACACACACACACAAACACACTGCTCTTAGACCTATCTAAACATGGATTAAAAAATCATTCTTGCACATGTACAAGTGGGAAAATTATAAGTGAAATGAATTAAATAAGAGGGATTTTTAAGGTGTGCTCACCTTTAGAGACTGACTCTTCTGAACTACTCTTTTTCTTAGGCACATTTTCCTACACAGCATCATCCTGAGTACTCATAAGGCAGTATTGACATGCTGATGTTACTGATAGTTAGAAGCTAGCCAGGAATGATAGGGAAATGCAAAGAACAACTAAAAAATAGAAAACTCCCCAAGAACTCCAGTCCTTAGGGGAAAAGAAAGAGATAAATGATGACCATGGGAGGATGAGATCTCAAGATCTCTGAGAAAATACTGTAATTAAAACTTCCCTACTCACTGGGTGCCAGTGATCCTAGTTACTTAGGAGGCTGAGACTTGAGGATTGAGGTTCAAAGCCAGACTGGGTAAGAAACTATGAGACTCTTTTCTCCACCCCCCCCCCCCCACACACACACCCAAGCCAGGCCAGACTGGGTAAGAAACTCTGTAAGACTCTTTTCTCCAACACACACACACACACACACAAAATAAAAAAAAAATCTTTCTCTACTTGGTAAATCATCTCAGCCCTTTATACTGGACCTACATCTATCTATGGACAGGAATTTCTCATAGGCAACTCTAGTAAGTTCTCAAAAGCTAATTCTCCCTTCCCCTTCCCTTTCCCTTTCCCTCCTCCCTCCCCTACTCCTTCCTTCCCTCCCTCTCCCTCCCTCCCTTTTTTACTTCCTTCCTCCCTCCCTCTCTCCTTTCCTTTCCCTCCCTTCCTCCCCCTCTTTCTATTCTTTCTCTCCTTCCCTCCCTCCCTCCCTACTTTCCTTCCTTCCTTCCTTCCTTCCTCCCTCCCTCCCTACTTTCCTTCCTTCCTTCCTTCCTCCCTCTCTCCCTACTTTCCTTCCTTCCTTCCTTCCCTCTCTCCCTACTTTCCTTCCTTCCTTCCTTCCTTCCTTCCTTCCTTCCTTCCTTCCTTTCTTCCTTTCTGGTGCCAGTCCTGGAGCTTGAACTCAGGGCTTGAGCACTGTTCGTGAGCTGTTTTTTCCTGAGGCTAGTGCTCTCTCTACCACTTGAGCCACAGGTGGTTAACTGGAGATAAGAGTCTTATGGAATTTCCTGCCTTGCCTGGCTTTGAACCTCAGTCTTGTATCTCAGCCTTCTGAATAGCTAGGTGTGAACCACCAGCATCTGGCTAATTCTGTCTTTGTAATCAGAGAGATCAGAGACTGCTTTCTGTTTATTCAAAGTATATTTGCCATAGGTACTTAAAGTGCTTTTGTGAAGAAGCACTCACTGACTCCTTACTTGGGTCCACAAATTAACTAAAAGTAGAAGAGCACTTTGGCATCTCTGCCTCGGTTTGTCTAAGTCATTCACCTTATAATCACTTTGGGTTTCAGAAAAAACAAGACTAATTGATAACATCTTTATGACAAAGCACCAAAATTACCCTTAATGAACAGCAAAACCTTGCAGGACAGACTGATCCCAACATGAGGACAATTACCTATAATGATGCTGCTGTACCCTGGAGCAGGGGTAATCATCTCTCGAGAACCAGATTGCTCCCTCACTTGATGACAGCAGTAACAACTTCTCTGGAACTGGAGAACAGAACTGAGACAATGGCCAATCATTTGCAACTGGAACTCTTTAACAATACATACCTTTCACCCTTGGCTCCAGGTTTTTGTTTACTAAAATCTATAGCTCATGTCTATATCCAGAAGATGGCTTAAGATGAATGGGTGCAGTCTTTCTGTGGCTGCCCATGCATGTAATAAATCTCCTTCCTTGCTCTTCATGATGTTACTTTATTTGGTGTACAGTCCTGACTGGCTGCAATTGATTCCAATTGATTTTCTATCACTGGTTTCCAGTCTTGCCTAAATGTATCTCTCCTTGGAAGCAAGGACTGATGTAGATAGATGCATTGACTCTTAGGTAACAGTATCATAGTGAGGGAGTTTCCCCAAGAATGCTCAGGTCCTGTCTCATTAATCACATTCTGGCCAAGCCTTCTTAGCTGCCGGGGGTGGGGGGGGAGCATCACACACCCAAAGAACAGTTGTTGAGAAGGAACAGAAATGTCTGCCTGTGTGAACTAATAGCTTAAAGCCTTTGCCTAAATGGGAGGTCTAGAAGAAGAGTTTTACTGGGGCTCTAAGTCTCAGTTTGGGCCAACTCTGGTCAGGTGTGCATGTGTGTGTGTGTGAGAGAGAGGGGGGGGTAGTGGGAGGGAGAAAGAGAGATAGTTCTTTTAGGAACCTGAGGATGGCTAAAAAGTAGAGCGGTCTGTTTTGCACTAGGATTTTCTGCCTTACCAGAGCATGAAATCCTGGCTTTCTGGTTTCTTCATCAAAGGGTGAGCTCAGAGTACCTTAGGTAACCACAGGCTGTGGGACTAGATCCATCCTCTGGGCTGGCATGGGTGCCAGTCACTGAGCCAGGGACAACAGTGTGAGTCTCAATTATGGGGCTAGGTGAGGCAGCCAAGAGGAGGTACTTGAAAGGGAATCAGAATCAGCAGAACTCCATTGTTTTCTGGGAAAGGACCGTGCTCAGAATTAATGGCCACATTTATCCTGCAGAGAAAAGAACCTTTGGTGTGATGATTCACTTCCCCCTCCCAGGCAAGCCTTCCCTTATCACTTCACAGGATGCTAAGCAGACAGGAGGTATTTAAACCTGCTGGCTTGGGACCAGTTTCTCATCCCACCCTAGATACCTTGTGCTTTCTTTCCTCTTCTCAAGATTGGGACCAAAACAAGGAAGTGGGAATAGATAGGTATTATAATTTGGAAGTAATTATTTCCTTCACATCAAGAAAGTAACCAAGTAATCATATTTCTAAGTAATCTTGAGAAGCCCTGGCTAAATTTCTTGCTAAGTTCTGAGGAAGAGCTTCTTAGTGTTCCAAGCCATGCTTAGGGTGATCTAAGCCTTACTTAGGGAAATCCAAGTCATGCTTAGTGTGATTCTAGCCATTTGTATTTATCTAAGCAAATGAAATGATCTGGAACACACTAGAAGGTCAAAAAGGCATTAATATAGCTATGTTTCAAAATGCTTATGACCTTGGATTTTGGAATCAGAACAATCTCAGTTTGATTTCTGGCTTTGCTTTTTATTCTGAGATTCTGGGCTATTAATCTCCTGATAGTAACCTTAGTTTCTGTCTCTTGAAATAGTCGGTGATACAACTTACCTTTCATAGGGGTAACTGAGAAACTCTCAGCGTGGTTCCTGGTGATTTTTATATACTCAACTAATAATAGCTATTATTATTGCCTAGAGAGGGACAGGGCAGGGGCAGATCACCCAGCACAAAAGAAGACATTTAGCCTAGAAATTCTTGTTTCATTCATTGTCTTTCCTCCTATAGCACATTTTATGAATGCTTATAAAATCTTGAAAGTGCTGTGTGTCATGTCCAAAATGACACAATCAAGCCATTAATGGAGTCAAGTGTAGTGAGGTGTGTGTGTGTGTGTGTGTGCGCACGTGTGCGTGCGTGCATGCACATGTGTGCGTATATGAGATGGGGGGAGAGAGAATGTGGTATCATGTAGGGAATAAGAATACATTTATTAATCCTTTGGAAACTGTGACAGTCCTGAGGGCAAGGTGGAAAGGAAATATTAGGCAGATAGAGACAGTGACCTGGGAGGTGACACCTTTTCTTCCTGTGACCGTGGGGGGTGGAGATAGCTCATGGAAATAATACCCTTTCCCCTTCCTGAAGACACTGGGAAGCCAAGTTAACCAAGTTAATAGCAAAAAGCCCCTGAGAACCCTGGAGCAGACTTGCACCAGGCCATATGCACTTACCTCTGGGGTAGTGATTCAAACAGATGCCAGAGCAACTGAGACTCACCCAAAGGGCTGTCAAAGTGGGACTCACAAGACTACAGCAAACTACTAATTTCCAGACATCCTTCATGTTCTTTTACTCTTAAAACTCCGTGCCCTCTTTTTCCTCGTTGCCTTGGAAGGAAGTGGACATGACATAAGGTGGGCCTCTCAGCTGGGAGTCCTGGTTGGGAAATTATACTAACCTACTAGTGGAAAAGAGGTTTGCCTCGGTTTTCCCGGTGCATTGTGTTTACATTCAAATCACCTCTGCTCCCACTTTTCCTGTCTTGTAATTCTTTTTTTGATGGTACAAAAAAGGACCCAGGACTCCTAGATGGTGTTATCCCACAGATAGGGGATTAGTAGAGAAGCTGGCAGGGAATTGTTTGTGAGCTTATAAGTTTATAGTTATAAGCTTATAGTTTATAAGCTTGCAGATGACTGGATAATCTGGAAAACCAAAAACTAATTGATAATGAAATGGGGGCAGGGGACTAAACATGAATGATCAAGTGAGTAGGCCAAAATGATGAGGAAATAGGACAGGATACTGTCTTTGGCTTCATGACCTCATAGGAAACAAAAAGGAGACTCACCCAATCAGAAAGTCATCCAATTTGGACTAAGGCCAAACTCTGTACAAGGAAGATGGACAAAGCTGATCTAAGATGGCAGAGAGTAGTTAAACTTTGGTCTTCCTTGGGGCATATGTATGCCATGTACTCTCTTTTTCTGCCATATTTGTTTTCTAACAAATTTTCCTATCATCTTTATACTTGGGTCTTGCCTGAATTCTTTTGTTGTCAGATGACTGATATTGGTTAAACTTTCTGGTAACATTATTTGGTGCCTTGGCCTGGAAGCTAGGGACTAGTATGACTTGAATTTATTGAATGATTATTACCAGTAGCAGGTGAAATGTGTCATTGTCATGCTGTACTTTTGTTTTCTGGGTAAAAATGGAAGTGGTAGCTCTGTTAAAACTCCCAATCATCTTCCGAGTTCAAATTGAAGCCAATAGTTACAGGAATCATTATGTTTCTGGAAACACCAATAGGAAATGAATGTTAGTTTTTACACAAGAGTTTGTAATCTCTACATGGTCACTAGCACATGTGTGAAGGGGAATATTCTGGGACTTCAGTAAACCCTTGTCATTAGGATGCCAATGGTAGAGCTATAGAAGTAGTCTGGCAGGCCCCTTTAAAGAAAAGGATCAATGAGGGTTCTTTCATGTCAAATCACCAATCTTTCTTGAGGAAACTGTCGGCTTCTGAGAAATAATTCCACTAGCTAAGGGGATCTGGAAATTTTTGTAACTTTCAATATAATAGAATTTCAGTTTATCCCAGAAGTGGCCCTGTCTGGCAGAGAAACTGATGCAACTTATTTGAAAGCTCAAATTTGTATTGCTTTACCAAGAACCAGACAAAAGGCCTTGTAAAGACCTAAAACTGGGAATCAGGACTGTTTGGATATGTTTGTGTGTGTGTGTGTGTGTGTGTGTGTGTGTGTGTGTGTGTGTATTCAGAAAACCTTAACTCTGGGAAGAACTTCATAGATGGGATGGCATCCTAGACCCAAACTATTACTTTACACATGTAGACACTGATGGAGCTCCTAACTCAAATGGTAGAATGAAGATAGTGCCCAAATTTCCTGATTGCCAGGTCAGTGTGCTTCCTATAAGAGGTACTTAAAAATTGCTTCCCCCTCCACTGCCACCCTCCACCCCCACCCTGAAACACTGACTCCTGTCTGGGGCCCATAAGTTAACTGAAGCAGAATAGAGGCTAAGCATCTCAAATTCCTTCATGTTGTATCTCTGTCTAATGTCCTGAGCTATTCTTGCCTGTAGTCACTTTATTTTGCAATCTAAGAAGGGTGAGATTACCTGCAAGGCATCAATGACTCTTGTTGGAACAAGGCTGGACTTGAGCAATCCTGAGACAATGGACTGTCATACTGCATGATGTCACCACTGATCACATTTGAAGCTGCCTAGGACTTGGGACTTTTCTAACTATGCATACCTTTTCATCCCTGCCTCTATTCCTTCCTATTTAATCTAAGATAAATGTCTGTCTGTCTTTGGATTGCTTTCTGTATACAGGTTGTAGATAGGCATGAAGTTGTGTAGTTAGACCAAAAAGACAAAATACATGCAGACCTATATTTTCTGAGTGTATTTTCTGACAGGGTGATAGATACCAGATGAGTAATGGGAGCTGGAACAAAAGAAGAAGAGATTATCTCTCTTCTTTCTTTTTCTGTGTTGGTAATGAAACTTGAGCTCAGGGCCTTATGCTCTTGCTTGCCTTTTTTGCTCAAGACTGGTGCTCTAACACTTGAGCCATAACTCCACCTCTACTTTTTTAAAAAAAAATTTTGAGGGGTCTGGTTGTGGGGCCTGAACTCTGGGCCTGGGCGCTGTCCCTCAGCTCTTCAGCTCAAGGCTAGCACTCTACCACTTGAGCCACAGCACCACTTCCGGCTTTAGTTCTTTTTGCTTATGTGGTGCTGGGGAATCAAACCTAGGGCCTCATGCATGCAAGGCAAATGCTCTGCCACTGAGCCACCTTCCCAGCCCCTCCATCTCTACTTTTTGTTGGTTAAGTATCTCACACACTTTTCATCCCAGGCTGATTTTCAAGCCTTGATCCCTAGATTTCAGCTTCCTAAGTAGCTAGGATTACAGGCATGAGTCATCAGCACCCATCTTAGATTGTCTAATTCTTAATGGACCACAGAAGCTTTATGGAGAAGACAGATTTGGAGAGAAGTAGGAATGAAATGTGTGTGGTTTGGTGGGGAAGAGAAGAAGGCCATTCTAAGTGAGAAAAATATGTGTTCAGAAGAAAGAACACAGGAAAGTAAAAGGAATATTTGTGAATGAATATCAGAAGTGGTAGGTTTCCTGAGATCACACAGGGTTAAAGCTGGAAGATACCACAGAAAGAAGTCAATTTCCTCACTTTATGGTTGAGAATATTAGGTCCATAAAGTTCAGTGGTTTATCCAATGTTACCTGGCTATGAATGGCAGATGGATTAGAATGCCAGCCCATGACCTCTTACCCAGTGGATTTTCCATTACACATGTTGATCCCAGGGAAGTGATGACAAGAAACAAAAAGATGACAGAGGATCTTGCATAGGATACCGGATGTTTATACACGAAGTACTGGAAACCTGTGACTATTTCTGAACTGGGAAGTGACATGGGGTCAGACTGGGGCCCTACATTAATGGAGCTGGTGACAGTAAAGACAGATGGGAAGGATTGAAAGGAGAAGCAGAGAGTCTTGGTAAAAGGGGACCAGCCCTGGAGCTCCTATGACATAAAACAAACTAGGGTAGTCAGAAAAGGGAGTGGATAAAAATTCATGATACCCCTGACTATCAGCTATACGAGAGTGAGGAAAGCCAAAGAAAGTACTGGAAATTCAGAGCTGTCCAGGGAAGAAACCACCTCTCTCTGTCTCTTTCCCTATCTCTGTCTCTCTTTCTCTTCTCCCTCCCTCCTTCCTTCCTTCCTTCCTTTCTTCTTCCCTCCCTCTCTCCCTCCCTCCCTTCCTTTCTTCCTGTCTTCCTTCCTTCCTTCCTTTCTTCCTCCCTCCTTCCCTGCCTCCGTCCTTCTCTCTCTATCTCCTTCCTTCCTTCCTTCCCCTTCCCTTTCCCTTCCCCTCCCCCTCCCCTTTCCTTCCCCTCTGCCCTTCCCTTTCCCTTCCCCTCCCCCTCCCCTTTCCTTCCCCTCTCCTTCCTCTCCCTCTCCTTCCCTTTTCCCTTCCTTCACCTTCCTCTCCCTTCCCTTCCCTTCCCTTCTTTTCCCTTTCCTTCCTTCCTGAAGGTATTGGACCTGAGTGCTGTCCCTTAGCTTTTTTGCTCAAGATTGATATTCTACTTCTGTTTTTTTGATGGGTAACTGGAGATAAGAGTCTCTTCAATTTTCCTACCTGGGCTGTCTTCAAACTGTGATCTTCAGATCTCAGCCTCCTGCGTAGCTAGGCTTGCAGGCATGAGCCACCGACACCTGCTACCTTTTATGATTTCTTAGAATCCATATTTTATGTCCCCTTGGCTTTTGCTGTCATTTTCCCCAGCCCTTCATTCATGTAGTCATTCTTCCATTTCACAAATGTTTTTTGAGCCCAGTGGAAGATGTTCCATATTCCCTCTGGTTAGCAACCAACCAAATGTCATATGCCATGTTTCTTTCATTTTGGGGGGAGAGGGAGGATCTGTTCTTTCAAACTCTGCTCAGAGTTGCTGGAGAGACTAAAGGTGAAATAAGAACAGCCTGGTTATTGAAAAGAACCTGATTGTTTGGGAGGGTGTTGAAAAGCCAGCAAGATGTGAAATGGGAGGAGGATCAAAGTGTCTTGGGAAGAAAGAAGGAGGCCCTGTGCATACAGAAGCTCCCCTGGTCTTAAGGAAGAACAGAAGGTCTTAGTGTAATGGGAACAAAGGGCCTCTTGTGCAGTCACAGCCAGGGGTTTGAAGGGGTGAACAGCCTTAGCCCTGAGGCCAGGAAAGGGGTGACTTAAGGCTTAGTTTGCTGCCCCCAAGAGAGTGGAAGAACCCTCCTGTAACCAGCAGAAAGAGCAGACACTGACGATTCCTTCTATCAGAGTTGAGACCCAGATATCATAATGATAGATGATAGAAGGATGCCAAAGGGCAGGCATGGACACATACACACACACACACACACATGCACACACACACATCATCATCATCATCTATAAATAACTTCTGATCCTTAATATGATAAATTATACTATATTATTTAGGCAAGGGGAAATGTATACACCCAATCATTTCCCCAAATATATTCAATCGTTCTTGATTGAGTTTCAGATATAAAACACAAGGATACAGAGGGCTGACAATAATTCTCAGTGTAAATAGCACGTGAAGACATCTGCAAAGTAGGTTATAGAAGCACGATCGGAAAGTCTGGGTCAGGTAGTGTCTCATTCACCTTCCCAAATTCTTACCATCTATGGCCTGTGACTGCCAGATGGACCTGTGGCAGTCAGGGTGATTGGGGGTTGCATAGCAGTGCTCCGAAAGCCTTGCTCTGCCACTTTTCTTGTGTGTAACTTTTGGGGAATCATGGAATTTCTCTGGACTTTTGTTTTTTTATCTGTAGCAAAGCTACAATATCTACTTTGTATCATTTTAGAAAGCAGAGTTAGCAAATCTCTGCAAAGAGCAGGTATATACTAAGTGGAAGTTATTGTAACAATTAGCTCTGGAGGAGAAGGATTCAGAGTCTAAGTCCTGGTGTTCAGTTCTCATTGTTATCTCATAGTTGTTTGCTTCAAGTCTAACAGGTACTCAGAAACTGCTTTTGTTGAAAGTATTGTTTTTTTTTTTTGAGAGGTTGAATGAGGAGTCTTTTTAAGAAAGCCAGTGATTGCAGAAGGACATGTCTCCCCAGAAAACTTGCAGCCTTGAATACACACACACACACACACACACACACACACACACACACACACACACACACACACAGCACAAAAAGAAACCCAACAAACCAGATCAACTCTAATGGAGAGCTGAAGAGGGATGTCATGGTGACCTGAGGAGCAGCAGACACAAGACATGGTGTAAAATGGTGCCTGAGCTGGTTGGGGTCTAAAACAGGGTCCTGGTCTGGGGCCAGGGTTACAGGGAGCTTGAGAATCTCACAAGTTCATGGAACAGGATTGGCAGTTCCAGCAAACTATTGTCCAAGTCGCTGCCCCTGCCTCTATAAATTCAGGCATCACCACTTTCCTTCACCATGAAGACAAGACGGTGCCAGTTAAATCCAATTCCCTATCATCCTCCATGTGGCTGAGACAGCGCCAGTTAGACCTAGTCTCCTTATGTCATTCCCCATTGGTTTTATGTACGTAGAATCAAATCATTGATTCTTCAGTAAGGGCTGTATTGGGCCCTTAAGACTATGAACTTAAGGAGCTATTACATCATTTCTTAGCTCATATACTTGTTGTGATCTTGGCTTGTGGGGGTTAACATTACTGATCAGTGGGAGAGAACATGGAACAAATAACAGTCTCAAGAGTCAGCAGACATGAGATATGACACTGAAAGCATTCTTTACTTGGGCTTGCAAATGTCCAAAGCAGGATAAAAGCTTGATATCCTGGCCTCCATTTTTTGTTTGTGCTCTGAGTTGTTCTCTTTGAAGTCACCTTTAAGCCACCTTGGGATCCAGAAAGGCCAGGACTGATCAATTACAGATACATATATATTATTATATATACATACATATTATATGTGTATATGAAAAATAGTAATAGTAAATATATTATTAAAAATAATATCTATCTATCTATCTATCTGTCTATCTATCTACCTTTTAATACTAATTGTGAACATCTTTACTAAAAGGATCGGAGAAAACTCCCAAGAGAAGGGACAGCAGAGACCTACAGGCCAAATCATCTACCAGGAAACTGTGACTTGTTTAGGCTGACCAGATTGCTCCCCTCAAGTGATGACAGAAAATAACCTCTGCAGACCCCCTTAATTATGATCAACCAGGCCACACCTGTGACCAGGCTATTCAATAATTATATAACAGACCTTTCCCTCCTGACCCAATTGTTTTTCTCTATTTAAACCTAAAGCTCATGCATGTACCAATGAACTGAATGGTGTCCTAGCCTCTTCCCACAACACCTATCTAGCATTCATTACATCTCTATTCTCTGAGCTTTGTTACTTGTTCTCTCTTCATTTGGCATATTGGGGAGGGTGGCTGGCTGGACCTGATATGTGGAGCCCCTATAGTTTTGTCAGTGGCCTAAAATTCTGGTTACAGGTTAGATTCTGGAAAGAAAGAATATGAATCTCAAAGAAATGTGATCCTCAGGATAAAGTTGGTGGGGTTTGCCATGTATGAGTTCATTCTGGAGGTTAACTCTCATTACTGTGCTTGGTACTGCCTACAGGGGCTTTTCCACCCCTTTAGACTTTATTCTAGCTGGACACTGTGTGGTTTGGAAAGCCATGTCCCAGCAGGTAGGAGTCAGTGAATCATGGAAGCTAAGCCAGGAATGTAATTCAGAGGCCTAACTCCTTGTCCCATGTGTGAGGATATGGCTCCCACTCCATTCCCAGTATCTGGCACTGGACCTCTCTGGAGGCACAAGAGTGATGTCAGGGCCTTGGTGAGCTCACTCAGCTGCCCTAATTTAGAGCGTAGAAAAGTGAATCAGTTCTCCATGGGAAGGTTTAGCAGACTGGGTTTCTTGGAGGCCAGTGGTGGGAACAGGTTCTTCCCGGGAGACCAGAAGGAGCACCGAAGGCTCCACAGGCCTGGGAGGGAAAAGCCACTGAAGCATTGAGGGAGGAGGGGCAGGATGATTTATGAGTAAACCCTAAATGAGCAGAACTTTCTGGCCTGACCTCAGCACCAACTGAGGGGCGTGGGAGAGCATTCTGCAAATATTTAAGAGGCACTGATGCCAGAGAACTCAACAACTGAACCTAGGTGGAAGGGGAGGGGAGAGAGAGTTAAGCACAGGCTGTCAGGGGAGTTCTGCCCAGAACCATGGGAGACAGCACCTCCTCCCTCAGGACCTTTATCTGTTTGGGTATCTACCCAAGGCCTAGGGCTTAAGAGCTGACAGATTCCAGGACACATACCACATAGGCCAGAAAAATAGGCTCAGATCACTTTTTATGTAAGGAAGTTAGATAAAAACACAAGGGAAAGACAGGAAGTGAGAATAGAATTAATAGCACAGCTCTGCCTGTCATTTTCATAGCCTGTTCTAATTTTTTTTCTGAGTAGAAGTATTATCTGTGTTAGTCCTGGCTTGTTCTGCCTTCTCCTTGACTCTCTCTCTGTAAATATCTTCCTATTTTTATGAAGACAAGCCTGTTTATCTTTCATAGCTCAGGTTAACCTTTAGCTCCTTCAAGAAGCTTGCCTCATCCTCAAATGGCAGCACTATCTTTACCTTCCTGAGCCCTCAGGCACATGAAGTTCACTGTATACTTCAGCATACAACATATTCTGTGCTGTCATATAGGAAAAATCTATTTTGAACTTTGTCTATTGTAATAGTTTCTAGCCCTGTGTAATCATGTTTAGAACATGTTACTCACTGGCTTAGAGGCCTGCTCACTTGATGGTTCATGTCTGCCAATTACATCCTTAGAGAACTGAAGCTAAAGATACCCATGCTGTTCTCTGCATCTAACTCTGTGTGCTTCCAACATTTGGGTTTAGTCAAAAAAGCATAAAGAATACCAGAAACAAAATGATAAGGTACGTGACAAAACTTGGAAAAATTTGTGACATGTATGCAGAGAAAGAATTTCTTGAACACAGAAAAAGCAGCAACATGGCAGTTAGAATGGGGGAAAGTCATAATAGATTCACAAAAGAAATTCACAAGACATATATATATATATATATATATATATATATATATATTTGAAAAAGGTTTTAACCTCAGAAAAATAACAAACATGCAATAAAAAGTGAAGTTACAGTTGGATGTGGTGGTGCTTGTCTGTAGTTCTGCATCTGGGAAGTGGAGGCAAAAAGATCACAAGTTCAAGGCCAAACTGAGCTACACAGTGAGACTCTATCTCAAAAAAATCAATTAAGCTGATAAACAGAAAGGACTTAGATTAGAGAGCACGTAAGAAAATAAGTGTTGCTATATTTTTGGCTTTTTAAAAAGTTAGTGTATGCTTATTTTTTCAGTAGTTTTAAAAATTTCCCATCATGAATTATTTATCAAAAATGTTATTACTAGCTTTATCTTATAATGTATCAAAATTCATTTATGACTGAACATTTAGGTAGTTCTCAAGGCTTTGTCCAATCTTGGATTATTTCCTTAGGATCATGTTTTATTAATAATACATTAGTTCTCCAGTGCTAGGTAGCAAATGACCCCTCTAAACTAATATTATATAGCTCAAAAGATAGTAAAAAATAAATCATGTTTCTGTGGTTCAGGAATTTGTGCAAGATCTAACAGGGTGCCTTGTCTCTAGTTCTCCATGTCTGGAATTTATCTGGAAGCTGGAGGCTAGAATAAGCTAATGACTCACTCAGGTACCTGACATTGATGCTTACTTGGAGTGTTAGCTGGGTGTTAGTGCTATATACTTCTACATAAAGCTCTTCCATAGGGATTGGGCTTCCCTACAACATGGCAGTTGGGGTCCAAAGGCAGAAGAGCAAGGTATTACTGCTGCCACCGATTACTTCAAATTCAGTGGCTTGAATCTAGGCTACCTGCTCATGTAGCTTACACCTTTCTTTTGTTCAGGTGTCTCCAGAAATACCCTTTCCATTTATGATGACTGTTATCAGTCCTATCAACTTTTTAACTTTTTAACTGGCAGAGCACAACTTATTCCAGAACAGGTAGCTATAAGTGTGCTCATTTTGTGTCTGTGGTCTAGACTTCCTTCTCTACCATGGCTCAATAATATGCTAACAATTATTATTAATATTATTATTTTTTGGGTACTCTGGGCCTGGGCGCTGTCCCTCAGCTCTTCAGCTCAAGGCTAGTGCTCTACCACTTGAGCCACAGCACCACTTCTGGCTTTTTTCTTTTTTCTTATGTTTTGCTGAGGAATTGAACCTAGGGCCTCATGCATGGAAGGCAAGCGCTTTACCACTGAGCCACCTTCCCAGCCCTGCTAAGAATTATTTTGAACACCAGATCCTTGCACCGGAAACCCGCAGGCCTACATCTTACAACTCTCCATGTAGGCTTGTTAGAATCTCTATGCTGGCCCTTTTCCCAACACTGACACTACTGCACCCCAGGAGTCTGTCTCATCACATGACTGGAGTGGCAAGACTTTCAGCACCATGCCCAAGACCTACTGCAGAGACTTTCCCTTCTCTAGATCCTTCCAAAGACTTGCACCTTCCAACCACCTACTTCATATCATCAGGTTTAGCCAATCTCAGATCATCTTCTATGTGGTTGCCTCTTTATTGAACAGGTTTTTTTTTCTTGTCACTATTCCCTAAGAAAATTACCTTTAACAATAAAATACTAATTATTCTTACAGTAGCATTTACATTATATTATGCATTATAAGTAATCAGAGATAATTTAATGTATATACAGTTTTGGATGCATGCTTAAGAAAACACTGTGCTAATTTATGAATGGGACTTGAGCTTCTCATATTTTGGGGACCCCTGGAGTCACTCCAACAGACAGGGATTACTACATGTGGAGAACAGTATTGCTAGAACTGAGCTTTTAAACCAGAGGTCTAAAGTGCAGGAGTATCAAGTGAAGTCCAATCACTCACTCCCATATGCCAAGTAAAGAAAGGTAAAGGAAATTTATTACGTAACAGCCATGGGAAGACAGCACTTCTGTATATCTTCAGCTATTTTCATGCATATAGACATCAGCTTCAGGTTAAATAGGGAGAACTAGGGGCAAGGGCTGAGAAAGGTTTGCATAATTTAAACAGTCCCAGGTATGGGCTGGTTGACAATTAGCTGAGTCTTTGTCCCTGGAGAAGTTATCACTTTATCATTGGGACAGAACAGGAACGAGGTGGTCTCCTGAGCTTTTGGTTGTTTGTTTTAGGATAATATTAATAAGATTACTTGTTTGAGAAGCAGTTTGCCTTCCACAAAAGATTGTTATCAATGAATCTGTTTTTTTTTTAGAGCCTTTGGTGATTACAAAGCTGACTGCAGCAAAGAATATCTCAGGTCAGAGGGCACAAATTCAAAGTCAAGGGGCTTTGAGCTAATTTACAAGACCCAGAAAAACATATTTTAAGTTGTTTCTTATATTTCTAAGTATGGACTATAAGCCTTCCCAAACCTGAAGAAGGCAGCCAGGCTCTGCACTTCTGTCTTTGTGGAAGGGAATGTGAGATGCAGCAATTTGTCTGGAAAGAATATCCTGATATGCCTCTGATCACTGGGCCCTTAAAAACCATGGAAATGGCCAATCCTTGAATCTTCATTGGATTTATAGCCCACCTCTGAAGTGCACGTACCTTCCCAAAGCCTCTTGCCTGCCCTCCCAACCAGCATGTGGTTGTTGATGTAATGGATCGGTGTGGTATTTTATGAGCTGTCTAAGCAGCTGGGGCTCCTGGAGAATGTTGTGATGAGAGGGAGAGTTAACATAGCCCCATGACAAATCTGTAAAGTCATGTGGTTTAATGTCCCACACAAATGCAAGCTACTCATGGTTCTCTCTTTTTACATTGGAATGGAAAAGAATACTTTTGCAGAATCAGTGGTCGTAGACCCTGAGGTCTTGTTAATCTGGGCTAGCATTAAGATCTCTTTGGACACATCAGCTATAATCAGGGTTCTTGCTTCATTTTTTTGTGATATTGGGAGCTGAACTCAAGCCTTTGTTCTTGCTAGGCAAGCACTCTTATCTCTTGAGCCATGCTCCGGTCCATGATTTGCTACTTCTGTAGACCAGGTATAGGATAGTAGATCGCCATTGTCCAGAGTTCATTTATTTTTAGAAACTATATTGTAAAGTCACTGAACAAATTACAGTAGTACTGTCACAACATGTGTAGATTTTCTTTTTTGTGTGTGTGTTAGCCTTGGGGCTTGAATGTAAAGCCTAGGCACTGTCCCTAAGCTTTCATGCTTAAAGCTAGCTCTCTACCAACTGAGCCACAGTTCCACTTCTGGATTTTGTTGGTTAATTGGAGATAAGAGTCTCATGGACTTCTCTGCCTGAGAAGGCTTTGAATCACAGTCCTCAGATCTTAGCTGCCTGAGTTGCTAGGGTTCCAGGTGTGGGCCACTGGCCCCTGGATCGTTTGTAGATTTCTTATAGTAATGTATATCCTGTCATCCTTCTAGGGTTAATGTTTTAGCTTTGAGAGTAAAAATTCAGAAGTTGCTTATTAATCTTTGTGTGTGTGTGTGTGTGTGTGTGTGTGTATGTGTGTGTGTGTATCTAGTCTTGGAGCTTGAACTCAGGGCTTGAGTACTGTCCTTGAACTTTTTTTGCTCAAGGTTAGTATTCTACCACTTGAGCCACAGCTTCACTTCTGCCTTCTTTGGTGGTTACTTAGACATAAGAATGTCATGGACTTTTCTGCCTGGACTGGCTTTGAACTGCAATCCTCAGATCTCAGCCATCTGAGTAGTTAGGGTTGCAGGTGTGAATCACCTATACACTATGCTCTTGGCTCTATCCCATAGGCCAGGGACCCAATGGAAGAATTAATGGTATAGAATACAAATTTCATTAAAAACTAGGGCACTGTGTATGTTGGTAGATCCACTAGGTCCATTCAGTGCATATTAGTGAGGACTATATTTATTTCTTGACTCCAGAGGCTAGGAGTAGAGGGGTCTCTAGGAACTGTTGTCAACTTTGATCCCATGTTCAATGGTCCCTGGAACTTCTGGTTGTTTCCCCTTCCTTTCTATATACAGTCATATGAATAGACAGCTGTAGAAACCTCTAGGGAACCACACAGTGGGTATTTGCCATGGTGAGCAATGTATTTCTCTTCAGGAGACAGTTGTCTTCAGCCAATGAATTCTAGTTAGGTTGGGAAAAATGGGTAAGGGATTTCATTTTTTTTTTGAGGTGTTACTTCCTTTTGCCTTCAGCCCTCTGCTTCTCCATTCTTGCCTGTTTGAGGCTATGACTATCAAGCAACACTCTTGTTGACTATTTCTTTGGGTCCCTGTCAATCTGAAACCTCGGTTTTTAAACCCTAGAGCCTAACTCTGGGAAGTTCACATGTCAGGTCTAGCTATGTGTCCTTATATGCCAAATTGGTGGTGGGGGGGAATGGTGAAGGGAGGAGAAAGGAGTTAGTAGGTGGCAAACATAGGACAGCACTTCAGTACATCTGCAACCATCTTTGGGGTATAGACATGAAGTCTAGTTTAAATAGACAGAAACTAGGGACGGAGGACAAACAGTACGCATGGTTAAGAGTCATAGTCACAGGGCAGGACTGGCCGATCATTATCTTAGTCCTTGTTTTAAGAAATGTTCTGGAGTTGTTATCATTTTCATCACTGGTCAGGATGAACATGTCACAGTGGCCCAGTGGGTGATCTGTCTTGAGTAAGCTCTGTTGTTTCTTACGGAAGTTTCCCATAAAGGTGTTGTAATATCTTTATCAATCATCAGTGATTATTTCTGTCCTCAGATCTTGAAGCAATTACAATGAGAATGGCTTAGAGAAGAGACACATACAAAATGGAGGCAGATACGGATATGGCTTTGGCTCTGGCTGCTGTACCTCCCGACTAGTCTGCAACTGAAGATGCTGTTTCTCTTATTGCTAATCTTTACAACAGTGCCTCTATTGTCCATGAAATTGCCACTTACTGATACAATCCAGTTAAAAACACACTAATTATTGACTTTGGAGCAAATTAAAAATCATTTACTAACAATTTGGCATCTGATGTTTCATTATGGAGACTGAGTATTCCTACTGCAGCACAGAAGGAAGATAATCTCATTTCACGTGTGGATTTCCTTATCATTTCTCTGTATCTGTGCAGAAGCATAGTAAGATTGTATGGTTAGAGTATATTAAAATGAAACAGAAACAGAAGGGTTTGTTTTGTTAAAATATATTCATTAGAAAGAATGGCATTGCCCCATTTGTTAGGGAATGGAAAGACGGAAAAAATTATGTTAAGTGAAGTAAGCCAGGCTCAAAGAAACATAGGTCCCATGGTTTCCCTTATCTGCAATAACTATTATATGTCTAGGACAAGCAGAAAAGCTCAAAAGCTATGTACATATGACCATACAAAATGATGCTAAGTGAAATGAACCCCAAGATAGGGACACAAGTGGTTTTATCTTTCTTGCTGTTGTTTTTAATGTACTTATAAAGTACCATGTGATTTTTTGGTTTCTTTTGTATATTCTTCCCCCATGATACAACCCCTGTTGTCCCTGTATTTGATTCTGGTTCCCTGCATCTTGTATATACATTTTTCTAATTTGGGGAGGGCAAGGGAAATAACAAATGCTGAAATAAGGATAGAGGATGACCCATTGTAACAATAAGATGTACAAGACACCATGTTGAAAAAGATCTTTAGAACTTGGGGGGGGCACGGAGGGAGGAGCTGGGGAAGTAGGGAGGGAAGGGGTGGTAGGGCAAAAACAAAGGAGGAGGTAACAATGCTTGATAGGAAATGTACTCATTACCTTACACATGTAACTATAACCCCTCTGTACAGTATCTTTACAATAAAAATATATACAAAAAAATTAAAAAAATGGAGGCAGAGATGCCATGCATTTTCCTGCTTCCTGTTAAGTCATAGGCCAAGCAAAAGCAGCATTTTAAGCAGCTCTGTGAATATTAAGAAGGCCAGCTTTGTGATTGCCTTCCCTACATAGCATGAAGAAGAAAGTTACCACTGGGATTGCCAAATAAACTACAAAATGTCCACTAAAATTTAAATTTCAAATAGACAGTAGCATCTAAGAAAGTATGAGTATATTCTAAATGCTTTATGGGATATATCTATACACACAAAAACAACCTTAAGAATCTTTGTTTTCTTTTTTTCTGTTTTCTGTTTGTTTGTTTGTCAAATCTAGCCAACTTGATCGGGAACAATTTAGCAAATAGTAACCTAGGTGGGTCTTTTAGATTCTTCTCTGAAACATCATCTTGTGATGTGTCTATCACCTGGTCTTACATGTATCCATTCTAGAACAATTACTTCCCTGACCTTCTTCATGGCTTCCTCTACTGCATGCCAGGGTAACCTGGGCATTTCTCCAGTTGATGAGTGACTATCATTTTCCCATGGTTTTACAAGCTGTTTAAGCAGCTGTTGATTCCTTCCCATGGGGTTCTTCCTAGGGTGATAATCCATTTATCTGAGAAAGTATGCTGAAGTCAATTAATGTTTGCTTGATCAATCTAATATTCTAGTTATCTTGATCAAATTCCTTCAACATGTAATTGCAAGAGCACTCCCCTGGTTTCTGCTGGTATATTCAGGCTAATTCTTTTAATACATATTTTTTTAACTTGCTTATCAGATACTATATGTTTCCTTTTTTGAGTTGTGCTTGGATTTTCTGAGTTATGTTGTAGTTATTAGCCTGAAACCAGGAGAGGAATGGGTCAGGTTCTGATAGGTCATCTATTGCCTTGAGGGAGAAAGGGCCTTGGAACATTTCCCAGCATCAGAGTGGTAGCTCTTAACTAGGGAAGGCTGAGTCATCTCTACAAGCCCAAATGGTCTGGGTTCCTTATATCAAGAAGTTCCTATTCCATATTTCAGGTCCTGGGTTTGCTTTGCATGGCTTTGGATTTTGTGTGAGATCTGCATTGGCTGGGTATTTAAATGCTTCTGGAACTCTATGACTCCAGTAGTTCAGACTGTGTTTATTCCTTTATCTTAGAAGGTAAAGGCCATTGTTGGTGGGAGTGTAAACTTGTTCAACCACTTTGGAAAGTAGTATGGAGTTCCTCAAAAGACTCTACATAGAGCTCCCCTATGACCCAGCAATCCCACTTTTGGGCATTTACCCATATGTTTACAAACAAGACCACACTAAAGCTACCAGCACAACTATGTTCATTGCAGCATTATTTACCATAGCTAAGATATGGAACCAACCCAGATGCCCCTCAGTAGATGAATGGATCACGAAAATGTGGTATATATACACAATGGAATTCTATGCCTCCATCAGAAAGAATGGCATTGCCCCATTTGTTAGGAAATGGAAAGGCTTGGAAAAAATTATATTAAGTGAAGTAAGCCAGGCCCAAAGAAACATAGGTCCCATGGTTTCCCTTATTTGCAATATCTAGTATATATCTGAGTCAAGCAGAAAAGGTCAGATAAGGTGATGTTAGGGAAATGAACCCTAAGATATGTATTCAAATGTTTTTTTTATGCGATTGTTTCTAACACATTTATAAGATTATTTCTTTGTTGCTTTGTATGTCCCTCCCCCACAGTATAACCCCTGCTTTCACTATATTTGATGTCAGTATAACTTGTGGAGGAGAGGGGGAAAAAACAAATCATTTAAATAAGGATACAAGTGGACCCATTGCAACAATGAGATGTACAAGTCGTTATGTTGAAAACGAACTTTACAACTTTTGTGCAGGGCAGGGAGGATTGGGGGGGGGAGGATGGGAAGGGATGGGGAGGGGAAACAAAGGAGGAGGCTACAATGCTTGATAAGAAATGTACTCATTATCTTGCCCATGTAATTGTAACTCTTCTGTACAGTATAAAAAAAAAGAAGGTAAAGGCCACATGTGGAGCTTTGACGCTCATATCTAGCTATTGTTATTTTAGGGCTTCTGTTTAAAAGCGAAGTAAGTAACCAATTCTGTTATCTTGGTAGACATTTCTCATTCCTTATTGTTAAAAATATCCAGCATTTCTATACCCTGGGACATTGTCCAGGGTACCATTGGTGAAATCTTTAACAATTTGATCTGTTATTTTGAGAAACTATCTGTTCCTCATCTACCAATGAAGATGGTTGGGTAAGCTTGATTAAATCCTCATGTCTCATCTAGGCACTTCTCTTGGATATTTCTCTTGGACTACTGAGACTCCTTGTGTAGTGGTGTCCTGTGAGACAAATGATAGATGTGGGTAGAGAAAATGAGCAGAAATCTAAGGGAGGCTAGAAGAGCTCTTAAATTATAATCTAGGTTTATCCTTGTTGGAGGTACAAGGAAAGCTGGGTTGCAGCATCTTAGTCTGTTGCAAAATCCTAAGAGCATGAGGCAAGAGGTGCCCCTTATCTGCAAAGCTCAGGACTACTTGAATCCTCTGTGATGCTGGGTCATTGGCTGAGAACATGCTGTGGAAAGCACCTGTGGCCTTAGAATGAAAGCAAGAACGGATATTCAGGGTCTAGCTGCTGAGATGTCAGTTGTTAATAATGCTCCCAATAGCTGGATATGTGGGGAGTGCCTTTCCATGTATTCTGTGGAAAATATATCTTCATGATTCTAGAATCTCTTTTGCTCAGGTCAGATGTGCCACTTATTTCTTGTAATAGTGTTTAAAGGGTCCCCTATCTCTTTAACTTGGTCCTATTCTGAGCTTCCTATGCATCATTGTCAGTTTCCTGCATTTTGTCTGTGTGATAACTTAATTTGGTCCAGGCTATATTATAATCTGGGATTTTTTTCCCTAAGACAAAGACTGAAGATAATAATTGTATTACATATGTCTATCAAAAGTTATGTTAGTCTCTTCTGTCAAAGGTGGTTGCTGCTCAGCCAGCTTAGAGTCGGGTGCCATTTTGTCTAAGTTTCAGATTCTTATAAACAGTTAAGGTGGGAGGCACATGCATGGAGGAAGGATAAACAGAGGCAGTCATTCTATTCACTATACATTATGTAAAAATTGAACTAAGTAACTTGAGGGTAGGGATGAGTGGGAAAAATGAGAGCAAATGATGGAAGGGTGACATTGATCAAGGTGCATTATACTCATAACCTGACTTAAGGAACTAAACCTCTTTGTACTTAATAATAACAATAATAAAAGTTAAGTTTTATTTCCTTTAAAAATTGCAACTGTTAACCTCTCCTTTTGTTTTAAATTAGCCAATTGCAAACAGAATGTGAACCTACTATCCGGGCCAGTCAGAGTAAAGGGCAGCAGATGTCACTGGCCTTAGGGATAAAAGCTTGCTTGCTGGCTTTGTGTGTGGCTGTGCAGAATAAAATTGCCTTGCTGAGACACTTTGGTGTATTTGATCAGGATCTCCACCTTTCCAGCAATTTGAGGACTGGTCCAGTATCTGAATTAACTCTGGGAGAGGTATCAAGGTTCCCCTCCCCTTGGGAGCCAATTGCCTTGTTGCAATGGTCTCAGGGTCAGGGTGACTGACCCTCCCTGAACTGTTGAGTGACCAGGGCTTCAACGTCTCCCAGCAATGTGGGGAAAGGGTCCAAGCAAGCACCACAGTGATCACGAAACTTTGTGCAGGAAGAGGGGAAGTAAGAAAAGTTACAGTAAGGCAGTGAAACATTTTCTTGGTGGCCAGATGATCTCAGAAATGTGTGAGTGTGAATGAGACCTGTGAAAGTGGAGTCTCGAGCCACAGTTCTGTAGATATTCTGGTGACTACATATGCCTGTTGTTAAGTAGCACCATAAAGTGGACATTGTCCCTCTAGGGACAGATGAAGAGTGTGGAACAGCATTCAAGAAACCTCCAGATAAAGTGCTTGAGTGGCTTTGAGCTTCTATTAACCAAGGGAAACCGAATAGGTAATAATCAGGGTAAAAGGAGCTCCAAAAATAATAAAAGCAAGGATAAAATTCCCCAGGACAGTCTACTGGGGTGAATGCTCAGCTATTGGACTGACAATCCCTGAACAAAAGGGAAAAAGAAACAATAAACGGTAAAATATCGTTGTTTTATTTGGACCCAAGGATCAGTCCTCAAACCTGCAGTATTTTGGCCAAAATTCAGATCTGATGAGGATTGGGTCAGTTGCTTATTGAAAATGTTAATGACAAGAGTCCACTAAGTCAGGAAGAAATAGGTTACACCTTTTGCTGGAGGCAAGGGCCTGTAGTCTTATTCCCCTAAAAGCTGAAAAACAGGGAAAAGAGGAAGCTAATAAGTGTCTCTTCTGTGGGAGCCCTGGTATGCTTGCCACCTCCTTACAACCCTACACTTCCTCCAGCACAGCTCAAAAACCATGAAGTGGAACCAATGGTGTCAGTAGCATAAACCTCCACAACTCCACATCCCTGCCAAAGCTGAGGAAGGAAATTGGGCAATGCCAGCAAGACATCCAAGATGTTCACTTCCTATCCTTGCGCAGGGAGCAGCCCCAACCTTTGTATCCACTAATGGGAGTCCCTCTGATGGGAGGAGATTTGGGTTTCATCAATGCCCCCTTATCCAATTCAGAGGTATGAACCGTAAAAAAGGAACTTAAAACCTCTACTAGAAGATGCCCATGGGGTGGCTGACCAATTAGAACAACTTCTGGACCCCCTCAATTTTCTCATGGGCTGAACTAATATCTGTTCTAGGAATTCTGTTTTCTGGAGAGGAAAAAGCCATGATTAGAAGAACGGCAATGACTGCATGGGAATGTGAACATTCACTTAGCCCAAATGTCCAGCCAGCAGACATGAAGTTCCCCAATCAAAAGCCCCAATGCTACAATAACAATCAGGCCCATCAAAGGGAGATGCAAAATTGGAGGAATCTAATCATAAAAGGAATTAGAGAATCACTACCTCTATCCCTGAACATAGATAGCCAGGACTTTTGATATTCAGCAGAGAAAATATGAAGGGCCAGCTGAATTCCTTAAAAGATGAAAGGATCAGATAAGGAAGTATTCAGGACTGAATCAGATGATATTTTGGGACAGAGGATGGTCAAACTCCATTTTATGACCAACAATTGGCCAGACATTTCCAAAAAACTACAAAAGGTAGAAAACTGGAAAGACTGAAACTTAGAGAAGCTGTTGTGAGAAGCCCAAAAGTTGTACGTAAGGAGGGATGAAGAAAAACAAACAGAAGGCCAAAATCATGCATTCCATGTTCAAACATGCAACTCAGGTGAGGGATGACGCCCACAACAGGAGACACCAAAAAGGAAAGTTAACCTCAGGAACTCTAAAAGGAAGAGAGAAAAACAAATGTTTCAAATGTGGAAAGAGGCAATGAACTTAGTGGAAGAAGGATGAGAAAGTGATTTCTTTTATGACCTTTGATGAAGAATAGGGGAGTCAGAGGCCCTTGTACTTAGAGGGGTCCTACCAAAAGCCCTTGATAAATTTAGAGGTAGGACCTGGGGATAGAGAGATAACTTTCTTGTTTGGAGCAGCCCCATCTTCTCTTTGCACTCATTCTCATGGGTTGTCTTTCTCCCCAGAACAATTTCTTACCTCTGGTGTTAAAAGGAAACAGTTTATAGTTCTCCTTTCTGAGAAAACACAAGTTCATTTCCAAAATAGAACAACTCGAATAAGCTTTCTGTTTGTGACAGAAGCCAGAACTAACCTTCTAGGTAGAGATTTAATGTCAAAAGCAGGGGTTGGGCTTAGAGTCATTCATAGAAATGTTTAGGCTATGCTAAACTTGCTCAATACCCAGGATAAAGGAAGAATTCTATCTGATGTATGGACTAAGGATGGGAATTGAGGTGGGTTGGACATTCCTTAGATCCATATCAACCTAAAGAACTCAGGGGAAGTAGTTAGAAAAAAAAAAAACAGTACCCTGTTTCCCTGGTATGTCTTTCTTTGATACATCCATTCTACCAGCAAAGAAGCCTGATGGATCCTACTGGCTGGTACAGGATTGCAGGGCAGTAAACCAGATAGTTCAGAGCAGATACCTACTTGTCCTGAACCCTGACTAGTCAGTCTCCTTAGCAAGATACCCCCAGAATATCAGTAGTATGGTATGGTAGACTTTGGGCCTATCCCTTAATTGGAAAATAGTAGAGACATTGTGGCTTTTGAATGGGAAGACCTATGAACAGGGAGAAAACAAGAATGCTAGTGGGCAGTCCTTCCACAAGGTTTTATTAGATCCTCTCACTTATTTGGTCATGTCCTAGAACAGGTACTAGACAAGTTGTCCTTACCTTTACAGTTGAGTCTCCTTCAGTATGTAGATGACCTTTTAACATTTGGAACTGACAAAGAGGAAATAATATAGGTAATGGTCAGCCTCCTTGATTTCATTGGCCAACAAGGGCCAAAAGACTCCAAAAATAAACTACTATGTTTTTGAACCCAAGGTTAGATATTTGAGGCATCTGATCAGACAAGGGAAGTGTCAACTAGACCCAGAGCTAACTGAAGGAGAAATTTCCCTGGCTTGCACTTGCCAGGAGCAAGGAGAAAATTTAGGAGATTTCCTTGGCTAGTTGGATGTTGTAGATTGTGGGTAGATTCAGATGCTCTCATGGATAAGAGTTTATACTTCAGACTTTTGCAAGAAGAACTCGACTCTGGAAACCTGAGGAACTCTAGTTGCTAGAAGACCTAAGGCGTTCCTTGATTACTGCTCCTGTTTTGGCTTTGATTTCTTTTGAAAATTTGTTCCACTTGTTTGTTAATGTGGATAAAGGGATAGCCCTCGGGGTTCTTTCTCAGGAGCTTGGGGGTAAAAGACAATCTGGAGTCTATCTATCTCAACTGCTGGACCCTGTTACCAGGAATTGGCCTGAGTGTATTCAGTCTGTAGTGGCCATGGCCCTGTTGACTGAAGAGAGTAGGAAATTAACTGTCCAAGGATCACTAATAGTACTCCACATCAGGTTTGAACCATCCTCCAACAAAAAGTTGGGAGATGGCTAATTGACTCTGGGATATTAAAATATGAAGTCATCCTGTTAGGAAAAGATGATTTGATTATAACCACCAATAACTGTCTGAATTTCCCTTAGATAGGATAACCTAGTAACCCATAAAACACCATTTACCTAGACCTCATAGAGTATCCAAACCAAAATTAGGACTGATTTAAGGGAAATTCCCCTCCTAACTGGTTCTTTATAGATGGCCCCACTTGAATGATAGCAGGAAGGATGTATAACAGATACTTAGTAATAGGTGGGGAAAAATTCTTTTTACTGTGTTTAAAAATTAGTCTGCTCAAACTTGCAAATTATTTGCCTTAAATCAAGCCTTAAAATTATCTTTTCTTTCCTTCCTTCCTTCCTTTTTCTGGTCCTGGGGCTTGATCACAGGGCCTAAGTGCTGTCCCTGAGCTTTCTTTTTTCCTGTCAAGGATAGCTCTTTACCACTTGAACCACAACATTTCTACTTCTGGGCTTTTAGTAGATAAGAGTCTCACAGGCTTTCCTGCCTAGGCTGGCTTTAAACTGTGACCATCAGATCTTAGCCTCCTGAGTAACTAGGATTGATGGTATGAGCAACTGGTGCCTGGCAAGTCTTAACAAGAATAAAAAAGGGATTATCTATACAGACTCTAAATACACCTTTTGCAACCTTCTGATTCAGTAACAGAATTTTCCCTATCTATTACTGATTATCCATTATGCCTCTTTCCTGCTATCACTCAAGGGGAACAATCTATAAAGAGTTTACTTCCAGTAAGGATGGGAATTTCCCCTAAATACACACATTTGGAAAAAATCAGGGTTGAATGAGGCTTGATCAATAGTAAAGGAAAAAATTTTTGATGTCTAAATAATCAATCACTTAGCTATTATAAAGTTTAATGCTCCCTGAAGAGATTGCTGTGGTCCACCTTCCTAGATACCACAAAGGCTACTCTCTGATGAAACTGCAAAAGAAGTAGCTCTCCAAATGGGAGTTCTATTCTTCACCTTACTCCAGTTCTCCAACCCTCACTTAAGATACCTAATTTCATCCCCTCAGGAGGAAGAATAATTGACTGAGTCTGGTGCAACCAAAACAGGGAGGGAAAATGGTTCTTGCTAGACAGAATGACAATGGTCTACAAACCTATAATGAGGGAATGATTTAACCTCAGTCTATGTGGATACAGTTCTCAGAGTCTTTGAGATATCTATCTATCTATCTATCTATCTATCTATCATCTATCTATCTATCTATCTATCTATCTATCTCTCTCTCTCTATATATATATATATCTATAGCTATATCTATCTATCTATATCTCCTGGTCAAACAATTGGTGGAAGGCTGTCTAATCTGTAAGCAGTTCAACACTAACAAGCCTTAGGAACACAGCTTTCTGAAAGAAGGATCCTGTATCCAGGTGGACTATACTGAGATACCTTAGGTAACTGGTCAAAAATATTTATTAGTCTTGGAGGATCACTAAACCAATTGGGTTGAAGGTATCCCATTGCCTAGTGCTATGGCTAGTAATAAGGTCAAAATACCATTGTAAACTGTAATCCCTAGATTTGCACTCATGGAGACCATAGACTTTGATAATGGGAGCCATTACACAGCAATTGTTATAAAAATTAACTGGGTTCTTGAGTATCAAATGGTAATATCATACCCATTGGCATCTTTCTTTTTCAGGAAAAATAGAAAGAATGAACCAGACCCTGAATGTTGTGTAATCCAATTAATAATGGAAACTAACCCCCCAGTGTCCAAATGTTTACCAATAACTTGGTTAAGAGTTAGAACTTAGGCCAAGTCTATGGCTTACCTACTTTTAAGACTAATGGTCATTTTAATAGGATTTCTCTTAGGCAACAGGGACTGTTAGCCCAGATTGGACCTCGCAAATTCCCTTGTGTATACTCATTGTCCTGGTGACAATGTCCTGATCAAGGGTTGGAACAGAGGAGAGTTTGAACTAGCTTGAGAAGGTCCTGTCAGGTGCTGTTTGCACTACTGAGAAAGGTTGGACCCACTACACGTGAGTCAAGAGGACCTCAGCAGGAGAGCAATGAACCTCATTCCCAGGAAGTACCAGATTGACCATAAAATGATTATAATTGTATCATGCCTGATCCCCCAGGCAATATCGCAATGGGTTTCAGTTACCTGGGTGATTAATATTACCAATAGTGATTACCCTCAAAGTGCTGAATTAGATGCATGCCAGATCATGTACTGCAGAAGCCTAATAGAACAGAAGAGTTACTCATCAAATCATAAGTATTTATGTCTTGAGCCTATTGGAGGCTACACATCAAAGGAAAGCTATCATACTTGGGATGATGTTTAGTGTATCACTGAGCCAAGTGGTTGGAAAGTAGATAACTCAGTAAAATGTGGGTGGGTAACTACTAGATATAAAAATTTAAAACTCAAATCACTTTTTCTCTAGGACAACCATGACCAAACTGTCAAGTCCTTGCATACAACCCTGTAAGGTTATCCATTGGGTCACATCCTAAGAGTAATGACTTATCAAAAGATAACTATAATAGCAAGATATGGAGAGTATATGGGATTGAGATGAAAAGATCCATTAGGAAAGTTTAGGATTAATGTAGTAGACAGAGCTAAGAATAACTCCCCGATTCATATTGCAACTACTCAGGCTCTGATCCCACCAAAACTCCAGAGTGATAAGACCAGGGTGACAGTGGTAGACGTCAGGGATCTGAGACAGACAGTACTGGATATGGAGAAACAAATGCTTGATTGGAGTGGATGAAATATTCTGTGCAAGTAACAATAAGAGCAACTGTTATGTTTGTGTAGCTGGTTGATCGGACACCCAGGTAGTTCCTTTCCCACTTGGATGGACTTCAGACTCCAATGATATGGAGTGCATGATGGCTCTGTTTCAGGAGGAGTTGGCTTGGGGAAATAAGTCTTGCAAGACCTTGTCCTTGCAATTCTTGCTGATAAGAGAACTAAGGCCAGATTCCCCTTGAAGAGCCAGTCTCTGCCTCCTGATGCCAACTATATCTCATGCCTCTCCAGATATAAGGGGTTATCAAACTTGATGGGTAACTTGACTGACTGCAGCAAAAGCTGAACTTTTGAGAGCCTGAATAATCAGAGAGCACTGAAACAACCTTGAGCAGACATCTGGTGGTATTGTGGAAGACCTTTGCTTGAGGCCTCACTTTAGTCCAATTAGCTATCCCCTTCACCATTGTTTTTGATACCTCTACCCAGTTCAAAATCACAGCCAGGAGAAAGAAGGATTTAAGTCCTGGAGGGTCCTCTGATCCACATGTATCTCTATTGAGTCCATAGAAGGTGTACCCAGTGAGTTTAAAACAAGGAATCAGATAGCAGCAGGATTTGAATCTGAACTTTTCTGATGGGCTACAATAAATATTGACTGGATAAATTATGCTTATTATAACCAACAAAGGTTTGTCAACTATACAAGGGATGCCATCCAATCAATGGGCAGAACAACTTGACGGTAGCAGCAGAATGGCTTGGAAAAATAGGATAGCTTTAGATATGGTATTAGCAAAACAAGGAGGAGTCTGTGTAATGGTAGGGGGACAATGCCACACCTTTATTCCCAGTAACACTGCACCTCAGATGGAACAATTACTAGCCTTATTGCAGAGATTAACTACTCTCATTAATGAATTGGCAGAAAACTCTGGGACTGGTGACCCCTAGCCTAATGGAGCAGTGGTTTGGGAAATGGAAAGGAGTAATGACATCAGCAATAGTTTCCTTACCATTGTCATTGGAGTTATTGCCTTGGTAGGGTGTTGCACTATTCCCTGTGTGAGGGGACTGGTCCAGAGAATAACAGAGACAGCCCTCACCAAATAATCATTGCTTACATGTCAAAACAACTTACTTCTTCACTTTTTGTTAACTGAATTTGAAGAAAAGAGTGTATCTCTATGCAAAATGAGGAGAATTGTAAAATGTGGTGCTTTTTTTTTCTGTTAAAGGTGGCTACAGCTCAGTCATCTTAGGCATAGGGAACCATTTTGTCTAAATTTCAGATTCTTATAAAAAGTTTAAGTTTTTTTTTCCTTGTAAAACTGCAGATGTTAACCTCTTCCCTGGTTTAAAATTAGCCAATCATGGAATCTAAAGTCTGGGCCAATCAGAGTAAAGGGCAGTAGATGTCGCTGGCTTTAGGAATGAAAGCCGGTCAGATTTCTCATTCAGCATGCTTGCTTGCCTTATGTGTGGTAGTGTGCTTTTCTGCAGAGGTAAAATTTGTGTTGTGAGATTATTGTTGTACTGTAGCAATTGTTCAGCATATTTGCTTTTCCAGCAATTCCTTCCAGCTTTGAGAAAATATCAATTCTTTCCTGTTTGTCTTTTAAAAAATGCATCATACATAGCTGAAAGAGACCAACTTATGCTTTCTATATTGTTCAAGTTTACAAGGTCATTATAATTATTAGTTATTTTTCAAGTAACTGCTAGATGCATCTTTACTACATAGCTCACCTCCATGTAATACAAGCTGTCATTTTTTTCTGTTTTTTTTGTAATTAAGTTAATGATTTCATTGCCAGTATTCTACTGTTGACACACTGTTTAGTTTTAATGCTCAGTGCTGCAAAGTTTTACTTTTTATTATAAGAACCCCATTTTTATGTCAACTGTATCATTCTGTCTCTTAGTTTTGCTTTAGTCATAATGCATGAAAACAATCATAGGATCTTATGCAATGTAAGAATGTTAATTTAGCACATGTTTCTCAGAGTTGTGGATTTAGCTGGGGCAGTTCTGTTCCATGTATGGTTTATTCTTTTCAAGGGATTAGCAGGACAGTGGGGGTAGGTTCTTTACTAGATGAGAGAGAACTCAGGAGAATCAGAGCAATTGCATAAATGTTCCCTAAGTCTTTGGTTACTTTGCATGTGCTAACATTCCATTAGTCAATGTAAGCCATATGAACAGGCTGAAAGTCAAAGGACAAGGATACATCTCTTCATATGAAGATGGAGAGGAAAGGGAATAAATTAAACACTCATCTCCTCAACTTTATGTATTTATTCTTGCTGTCTTTGTTGAAAACCATATTTCCATTTTGTGGTTTGGAGGTTGGCTTTTACTTTCAAAATTTTGAAGTAAAATTTTCGAAGTAAAAAGAAATTTCAATATTTCTGGAATTGGAAGACTAACTTTTGAAGGTTATCTAATAAATTATAAGTAAAGAGATGGTCTGCTCATTTTATGCCCTGAAATGAATGGATTCCTTGTTGAAGTTTTACCCATGATCCCTTTTAGTCTGTTTTAGGACTCCAGGGGAAATCATAAAAATCCTAGCCCTCTGCCTTATTCCAGTCCCTGAGAACTGTCTGATATACTGTTGTTCTATCCTGCTAAAAGTTATGACTATTGGCAATGACACCCTTCTACAAGTCATGTTTAGTGCTTCAAATGAGACTGATTTCATTACCATTGTCATCCATCCTAGTCAGTTTTGGGTATAGGAGAGAGTAAAATATTTGAGTTTGGTGTTATCTGACTTCAAAGCCAGTGCCCTTGCTTATACAGATATTACCTTTTTGGTTTGAATTCTGCCTTTATCTCTTTGCTATCAAAATGGAAACATCTGCATTGCCTGGAAGCATGTAACATGGAAGAAAATGTCAATTAGACTACTCTCATAGGAATAAATGGCATGGATTGGTTTGCGTTTAGCTTAACATTGAGTGTTCATAGGAAGAACATCTTGCTGAGGACTGGTTCTTAAACTTGCTAAAATGCTCTCTTTCCTTCCCAAGACTGTCTTTGCTGAGGAAGCACAGTGGTGGTGGAGAGGCAGAGAGTTGCCTCTTTTCATTTTTCCTGATGCTTGGTGCTATTCAACAAGTCTGCATTGCAGATTGAAGGAGAGAGATAGGGGAGGAAGAGTGGTAACTGATCCATTTCCCTGTTAGTAAAAAGCCAGAGGAATCCTAGCTACTCAGGAGGCTGAGATCTGAGGATAGTGGTTCGAAGCTAGCCCAGGCAGGAAAATTTGCGAGACTCATATCTCCAATTAATTACAGAAAAAGCCGGAAGTAGCACTGTAGCTCAAGGTATAGTGCTAGCTCTGAGCAAAAGGAGTCCAGGGACAGTGTTCAGACCTAGAGTTCAAGCCTCAGGATTGGCAAAACAAAAAAAATAAGGGAGTTCTTTTGAGGAGTTTTGTCTGGAGTCTCAGGGCATTTCTTTACTAAAAAGAGAAACCCCTGACTGCCCTGCTATGTCAATTTGTTCTAAATTGTCTTGTCTGCTGTCATTCTACCTGTGTAGGCTATGCCCACTGCCAGATGGCATTTCTTTCAGTAGCTTCTCTAGTTTCGTTTTGAAGGGATTTGCTGTTATTGCAGAGTTGGAGGCTCCTAATCTTTAAGTTATACAATTAGTTTCTTGAGAAGAATGAAATGGCAGATATGAGGGGCTTATAAAGGAAAAAAAACAAAGGAAAAGAACCCATACATTGCCTCTCCCTCATGCTCCATATTAAGTAGGCATTTTTATAGGAAGAGAGATCTAGGCAGAAAGTACAAAGATGTTTACAAATAAGAGAAGCAAGGATGTAGACCACTTACATTTAGAAGTGGTCATTCCTCTTGGGACAGATGAGGAACTATGGGGAATGTGAAGTTGAGCTTTCTCAGAGTTGCTAGCAACATCAGGCTGAGGTCCTTGAAAATCTGTACCATAGACACTTGTGTATAGCATGGATTGTAAAGGATAAAAATGGGCAAGTGGACCAACTCTCTCTTGCCCATCTCCCTTCCTTTCTGATACTTGATTGCCTTTGGCAAATTACCTTCTGGCCTCTGGTTCTCCAAGATAAAGAATGCCTTCTACTCTGAGTCAGCGCTTTCTCTCCTTGGGCAGGTCTGTCAAAATGTTCTTCTGGGTATCACATTGAGCTCGGTACCATTCCTCATTTTTTACTCCAGAATAGACATGAGACAACTGTGAGTAGGTTTTAGAAGTAAAGGTGTGGGGAGGATCGGGGGAATGAGGAAACAAGGATTTCTAGCACTCTTCTGTGTAGGAGAAAGAGAAGGAGACAGTAGAGGGCAGAAACACTTGGAGAAAGAAACTTGGGGATGGCTGTTTGCTGTGTGCTTAGAGTCCCCGAGGAACTGATGAATGGGATGCATTTATCCCAGGTCCTCTTTCATAAATGGCAACACCCCAGAAAGAGGCTTCATTTCCCCTTATAAAGGTTTGCAAGGCTTTGCTTTGGCTCCAGAGTTCAGTGGTTCCCAATGCTTAGAAAGAAAATGATAGAGTAGAAGAAATCTAGAGTAGGATCAGTGAGGGAAGAGATAGCAGGAAGAGGAGGAAAGGAAGAAGGAAGAGGAGAGATGAAGAACTATTTCAGAGACTGGCATGCTTGTAGAACAGAAGGTATAGGAGGGAGAGTGGACAGAGAAGGAGAACAATGAAGAGTTAGGATGGAATGGAGGAGAAGGAAGAAGGGAAATGACCTGGCAACTGTTTGAGTTCAGATGCCTCTCAAACACTTAGGTCTTTGTATGTCATGAATGGCTTCTGGGTAGCAAACTTGGTGGTAGTGGAGGCCCATGGGAAGACTGTATAAGTTTTTCCTGGTGTTGACATCATCCAAAAGTTCTGACAACTCCAGATAGATTCGGGCTGAGTGATTTGATCTGGATGGAGAGCATGTGCTGTTATTTGGTAATCACCCTGTCAATCTTTACCTGGACCTTCCCTTGCTTGCAAGAGAAGTTGACATAAGCCAGAGGAGGGCTCTTTGCTCTCCCTGCTGCTGAAGTCCAGCAGCTGCCATTGGTCCAACTCTGATACAGAAGGTGGTGAGCTGGTCCCCTGGGGCAGCCCAGAGGAAAGACAGTGAGTGGGCACCAGTGCAGTGAGCCTGGCAGCCACATCTGGATCTGCTTCTGAAGAATTCCAGCACATTCCCTCCTCTTAGGGCCCAAGAAGATAGATCCAGAGATGGAGCATGGAGGTTACACACCAGAGCCCAATTTCTCTGGGACGTGGGTCATGTTGGATTTTAAATTCTCACTAGTGAACCTTGTTTGGGGAAAACAAACAAACAAACAAACAAATGTTTCCCAAATCTGTGAAACTGAATTAACTCCTGTCTTCCCTACAGGGCAGGACAACTGCAAGAAGGGCTGATGCTATCAGATGCTTCAGTGAGTGCTCTGACCCCTGTGGCAGCAAACAGTAACTGCTTGCCAAGCCTAGGTGAATCTTAGGACTTGAATAGGTTTGAAGCTTGGTCTTGTACTTGGCTTTTCACTCTCTTTGAAGATCTGCCTGGGATTACTGTTGGGCAGCATGTAGTAAAGCAAGAAAAGTGTCTTCCCTCTTTGCTTCTCCTTCCTCAAACTGAAGCCACAAGCACAAGGCCGAATAGAACATTTCATTGCTGGCCTGCCTCATGCGTCTGGGGAAGTACATTCTGGGTCCCCTGAAAAGTCAGAAATGGACGAGCTCTTCACAAGGTCAAGTGTTCAACACCCGGACACAGTGCTAGGGAGACAAAACTGATCCCACCCAGGGACCAGGCTCCTTTCCCTTCAGGGCCAGAGCTCAGTCAGAAGCCAAGAAAAGGGTTGGAAGAAAACAGATTCAACCCTGCATATCTTTTGTTTTGTGCAAAGAGCTGCAAGAGGTGGAGACTGGGGCCAATTAATTTGCTCTCACAGTCTTTCACCTAGGATGCATAAATGGCACCATGGAGATATAGTCAGCTGACGCAATCAGGAGAACTTCACGGAGGAAACAACCACTGGTGTACCATTTTGGGTATGATGTCGTAGCTTACAGCACTTTTGCAACCATTGGATTTATACATAGTATTGTAGTAGCAGCAGCAAATGTTCTTAGAGAAAGAAACACTCATCAGTGTTGAATGTTGTAAGGTTGGCCCTGGGAAGGCGGGGCAAACTCCTCCTTCCTCTTGGCTAAGTCTTGGCCCAGTACCTGTGTCACCTAAGTAATTGGCATACCTGGAGACAGTCATCTTCCCAGAAGTCACATTCTGGGCCACCCAGGTAATGCCTTCCATTGGACAGTGGATCTCAGGCCATGAGGTCACATCCATATCTAGTGTGGCCATGCCCGGCTGCACCTTCTCCCCGCTCCTTCTTTACTTAAACCAAGGTGGGGCATCAGCTCATGCCCCTTTTCAGCCATTTGCTCTCCACCATGAACAGCTGGGCAACAGTTAGGTAAAAATAAAACTTCTCTTCCTGCCTGAATACTGAGAGGTGTTCTCTTCATCGGCTACCTAATTAAACCTACCTATTTAATTTACCTTACAAATGTTACTTTCCTGAGAAGCATTTTGACATTCAGAATTTAACATTCTAGAAATTTAAGTTACAAACCTTGTGGTGCATATAGCACATATGTATGAGGAAAAAATCCACTATAGCACTATAGATAGCAGTAAATACTCAAAACCATGCAAACGTTCCTCAGTGAGGCTCAGGTTAAAGAATTATAAAATATCCAAATAAGGAGAATACACTTGCAATCATTAAAGTAGCTCTCTTTCTGTTTATGGCAAACAACATCTCCAAGATATAATGTTAAATTAAAAAAAAAATAAAAACCAGCCTGGAGCCTGTGACTCATACCTGTAATCCTAGGAGGCTGCAATTGGCTGAAAGACAATCCACACAGATAAATTTAAGAGACTATCTCTTCCAATTAGCCAGCAAAAATCCAGAAGTGGGAGTTTAGTTCAAGTGGTAAAGTGCTCGCTTGAATGAAAAAGACAAGTAAAAGAACAAAGCCCTGAGTTCATATCCAAGTTCTGGCACCAACCAAATAATAAACCAAGCCTCTGTGTGTGTGTGTGTGTGTGTGTGTGTGTGTTTGTGTGTATGTGTGTACATGCGGCATACTTTTGAGTGACAATTGGGGGTGTATCCTCATATAAGAACAAACATTTTCTGGAAGGGCATACAGGAAATGATTTCCTGTGGTTATTTCAGGAGAAATAGATTGAGGGTTTGAAGGAGGAGCCGGCTAATGTTAAAACATTTTAAATCATTGTGAAGTGTATCGTATTTCTAGAAGAGTGTATAAAACATATGTACCATCTGAAAATCAATTATAAAGCATACCAGACTTAATGTACATATATTGTATAATAAATTCTTGTTCTTGGAATTTTATACTGTCTGCATACAGTAATCTGCTACTTTTCCTCTTGAAAAGTGTATCTCTGTGAGGTAGACCAGGACATTTCCCCTCTCTGGACAGAAGGGCACAGAACTTAGTGGGAGAATCCTAGATGTATTTACGGATAGCTGTGAAGGACAGGTGGGAAGTATAGAGTCAGGGTGAAGACACAGCTGGGGAAGGTTAAGCCAGGGTCCACACTGAACTTGGGATAGCCGGGCTCAGTATGGAACCATTTAGCTTTGGAGGACTTGTTGGAGTGTGTGTGTGTGTGTGTGTGTGTGTGTGTGTGTGTGTGTGTGTTCATGCCCGTCCGTGCATGCTGGACCTGGGACTGTGCAGGGTTTGGGTATCATCCTTGAGCTTTTGTGTTCAAGGTTAACTCTCTACCAGTTGAGCCACAGCTCTATTTCTGGCCATTTTTGGTGGTTAATTGAAGATAAGAATCTCATGGACCTTCCTGCCCAAGCTGCTTCAAATTATTATTCTCAGATCTCAGCCTCCTGAGTAGTTAGGGTTATAGGCATAAGCCACTAACACATGGCTTGTTTTGGATGTTTAAACAATGAGAAAGCATAAGCCATTGTTATGATGATGAATGCCTTGCAGGTTCACAGCTCAGCCGGAGGATGTATGTGCCCTTCCTCTGCTCTACTCATTGGATTAGCAGCAGATAATCAATGCCAGAAGGTGCTTTGACCATGTTAATAACATACACAACACTACTAAGGCTATAGAGCTGATCAAGGGGGTAGCGTTTGACACCATCTCTTCCTGATCGTAAAACCTGGGCTCCTGCATGCCTTCTCTTCCTGTATCCTTTTCATGTCTTGTCTTTCCATGTCCTCTCCTTTTGTGTGATAATGGCTATGTTCAGAAGGACTTTTCCACATGCATCTTGTGGAAGTGTATCATATGCCTCAGTGGCTGGGAATTTTCCTCTCTTTTTGTAACGTTAGCCATGCCAATAAGATCAGTGTGGAGTACACACAGAAGTATAAATACTTGGAGACATCAGGAGACACCCAGATCCTCTGGCCTCTATCACCTGTCTTTTGTCAATCATGGAGGCCTTGTTGTGGGGCCGGAAAAAAGCACAGGGTAGTGGAATTTTCCCGAGAACAGCCTTTGAGGAATTGGACTGTCTGCATCATCCTGCTCATGTTATACCATGATTCTCAGAGCTTCAGCCTTACTGGATATCCATCTGTAGCATGTAACTTCTGAGGAAAGGAAGGGGTTAATGGACTTGTACCCTCTTCTGTTCCCACTGCCCCTGGAAACACACCAGTTTTATCTTTCAGTCTTGCATATCCCATTGACAAACAACATTTCCTGGTGCCTGACACAAGGCTGTGAGTGTATAATAAGATTTGGCCAGGGTTCTGCAAAAAGGAAAGAAATACCAGACACAATGGTATAGCCTGAGCTCTTGCCCTGGCCTTTAAGTCCACTATTACCTATGAAAAGACATAGGGATGCTGTCCACCCCATACCTGTGCAGGAAGGGAGAAAAAAAATGTGGCCACAGGTACACTCTTGAGTTGGTGGAAAGGACTTCCCTGTCCTTTCTGGGAGTTTGGTGAGAAGCACCAATGTAACCACCCTGATTTCTATCTCTAGCCAGCTCCCAAACACAGCTCCAAGTCTCTGACAAAAGTAATTCTCCTTTGGACAGTAATATGTGGGAAACATGCCAGTTTGAGCCTATACTGTACATTCTTCTCCTGAACGGGACAGAGCTCAATGAATATTTCACCTTCATAATCTTGGCCTCAGTTGGGGGTTTGCGAGGCTGTCTAAATCCAGTTTATCAGCAGGAATAAATGCCTTCAGACTTAAAGAAGGGGGAAAACAGAACTTGGCTCCGTTGAGCTGATGATTTATGAAGGAACACTGAGCTGGGAATAGATGAAGCGAGGGGGGAGGGAAAGAAGGCCTGAATCTGTGGGATTCCACTCACAACCTATAAAAGCAGTAACATGTACTCTAACGAGAGATCGTATTCCAAGATACATTTCCTCCTGTGAAGGATAAGGCATCTGGCATCCGTCACTTGGTAGGGACAGAGAACTGGAGGGATTCAGCTCAGCAGGTGTGGGGATGGGCTCGGATAGGGCCCACTGATGGATCTGCAGGAGTTGTGACATTGAAATTGCTTGTCTTTTCCTTGGATTGTTCACAGGGCCAGCCATGCAGGACTTCCCACAGCTCAGGAGGCCTTGTCCTTCCTTCATCCAACAGTTCTCCAAATCTCATTCCCATCGTAAATTACATTAGCCTAAGCCTGCTTAGAGTTTCCTCCATACCATAGTTACTTACATGCCCCTTAAAGCAATGGTTCTCTTGCTTGTACATTTAGCCTTTGCTTCTATCTCTGAAACATAGGCAAGGCTGTACCACACTTCCTCACAGACAGAACTTTAAACAGAGTATTTGTGACACCATAGCTTGACGCTAGCATTTCAGCTTTGCCTCTTGGTAGTGTTGTGATTTTGGTGAAGATGTTTTTGTGCCTCAGTTTGCTCATCTGTATCTTGGGGACAATGTTAGTGTACTTTTTTTTCATTTTTGAGAGGATTAAATTTGAATGATAACTTAGTCAGGATCTAACTAACACATGGTTCTTGTTCAATACATGGAGAACCCTCAAAATGGTGATGATGATACAGATGCAGGGGCTTATAACCATTAGAAAATTCTCTGAAGGAGTGAGTGGTTATTTCAACAGCAAAGGCTCTTTATAGGTTCTATAACTTGATAATCTTTTGCTTTTCCCTATGTTTTGGGAACAGTTGGCAGTAAGGCTTCTCAGGAACTGAAAGGACACAGTACATGCTAACAAACATGGACTTTGGACTGGGTGCCGGTGGCTCACATCTGAAATCCTAGGTACTTAAGAGGCTATGATCTGAGGAGCATGGTTTGAAGCCAGCCCAAGTAAGAAAGTCTATAAGATTCTCATCCAACTAACCACCAAAAAACTGGAAGTGAAGCTGTGGCTCAAGTGATAGAGTGCTAGCCTTGAGCAAAAATATTGAGGGATAACACTCAGGCCTCAAGTTCAAGCTCCAGGATTCACACACACACACACACACACACACACACACACACACACACACACACACACACTCACACTCACATATTTCAGAGCTGTACAGGCCCAGATCTAAACTATGATGGTAGACAAATCCATTAATCTCTCTGGGTTACTATTCTCATCTATAAAATGGCAATAAAAATAGCTGTTCCAAATGACTTGGGTGGATTAATGGACAGTGGGGATAGCCTGTGGAATACAGTAGCAATATAATGAGGGCTTGGGTATTGATTTCCTCTCCAACCCCAGTGTTGTCCTCAAAGGCTTGATCCATCTATCTTAACCGTCTTTTTTCTCTCAAAATCTCTTTGAGACCTGTTCCCTCTAGACATTCCTCCTCAGATGAACTTCCCAATGAGATATTTATTTGTCACGTGTTGTGAAATCTTGATTATCTCATGCAAGCCAGTTTGTCATCCAAGGCCAACAATAATTACTGAAGGGCAGTGTTTGCCTTTTTTTCTTATAAGAAATGAACTTTGGGGCACCCTATGCATCATAACAGTTGAATTAAATTGACCTGTAGGAAGAGCTATCAGTTGAAAGAAGGTAAACTGGAAGCCATCTAAAGTTCAATTTCTTTTCTCTCACATTCTGTCTCAATCCTTCTTTTTTTTTTTGTCAGTCATGGGGCTAGAACTCTGTGCTTGGGTGCTGTCCCTCAGCATTTCAGCTCAGGGTGAGCACTCTACCACTTGAGCCACAGTGCCACTTCCATTTTTTTTTCTAGTGGTTTGTTGGAGATAAGAGTCTCATGGACTTTCCTGCCCAGGATGGCTTTGAACTGTGATCCTCAGATCTCAGCCTCCTGAGTAACTAGGATTTATAGGCATGAGCCACCGGCACCTGGCTCAATCATTCTTAAGAGCAACTCCAAGAAACTATGAGAGAGGAAAATATTTTTTTTTAGTAAGGGGGAGCTAGGACATTGAGAGTAAACAGGATATGGAATTCTAATTGTTTTTTTAAATTTTTATTTTTAATCCATTCAACAAATACTTGTGTGCGAGGCATTGTATTTGGCTCCTGATGGGGAAGAAGGTTATAAAGAGGACCAGATAAGTGTGTCCTTAATAAATTTATAGCTTTGGGTCACTGAGTTTAAGGCTCCAGGTCTAGATGACCTGCCAGGCTATAATTCTATCACTTTGATTTTTGCAGAAATGAAGCCCATTCCTTTGAACCCATGGGGTTTATCCAGAAGATGCTTCCCAGAGAGAATGGAAACTTTTTGAAAATGGTTTTCTGTGGATCTTGCTCCTAGCAAAAATGGTAAGCCCAATAACTGTTGAGTGAATGAAAGAAAGAACGATACTTTAGGAGAGTCAGAAAAGACGCTGTGATCAAGAGAGAACTTCTTAGGGAAAGATGGCCTTCTTGCATTTCCCCTGCACTAATCTTGTGCAGACTTATCTTAAGTGGGCTTGTACCTCTAGAGATGGCCCAGTAAACAAGAAAACAAAACAAACCCCAAACAACAACAACAAAAACAAACCAAAAGCTGTCTAACCAGCTTGTTCTGTTTGGACTAGTGGAAGTTTCTCAGTTGGAATTAGTGCCTCAGACATGAATATCAGAGGTATTGTACATGTGAGGAAGGCTTGTTGGCTCAGCTTCTGACTTTGATGTGGAGCATATGGCCTTGATGAGAGGAAGAGAGAAGGATGCAGAGGGATTGGTTGTGTTGAGAACTTCTTGGTTGTTCCTGTTGGCCCAGACTTCTCATGTTTCCTTGTGTGGTCAGGATAGGAGGTTTTCATCTGGGCTCTACTAGTTAGCTGTGTGACTTCAAACAACAGGTTTCATCTGCCCAGGCCTCAATTTCCCCAGATGTCAAATGATAGGGCAAATTAGATGACCCCTCCAGACCCTTTCTCAGTATTTTTGTTGTTGTCGTCATCGTTGTCATTGTTATTACCTATGGTTTCAGGTCCTGGTCTGGAAACACTAATGTGTTGGACATCCATTGAGGAATTAAGAGGGATGGAATATTGAGAGGGAGATTTAAGTGCACCCTGATGTGGAATCCAAGGCTCATTTACCCTGGACCTTTGCACTCATCACTAATGTCTCTTCTGTCTTTGCCTGTCTTCCCTCCATCCCCCACAGATGATCAGAGATGATCACAGATGACAGATGCTGTGGTAGAAAGCATGGAACATCCCTTAATCTCTCAACTGTGGTTTTCTCATCTGTGCCCGGAGGCTAATGCCACCTCCCTGACTTGGAGGTTGGGAGGATTAAGCAGAGCCATCTATGTGCTGTACCTTGTTAGCTGTCAAACACCACATAAATGTAAGGAATTGTTATTCTGGCATGAAGCTTGCCTGGATGGGAAAAATATTAGCAAACGGCACTCTGTCAGGTAGTCTCCTTATTTGTGGGGAGGTTCCAGTACAAGGGATGTTTCTCATGCTGTCTGGCAAAGATCTGACCTGTTGATTTTCTCTGCCCCTTGGAGATAGAAGCATTACTGACTGAGTCTTCATTTTCTTGACTGCTTTTCCACTATAGCAGAAAAGGCTTTTCCATATGTCCAGGCTTATCTCACGCCCATATGCAGCAGTGATTGCAGGTGCTGAGGAGAGGAATTTTTCTCTCTAGCCCTGAAGCAAGGAGGAGCAGGGGCTGCTTTGGGAGTAGTTGCCAGGAAGGAGTGGCTGGTATTAAATTCCCTTTCATGGCTGGATCAGAGTTGGAGGTACAAGGATGAGGGCACTTATCCACACCCTGAGTGACTTAATGTTTTCTGGTCGTTGATTGCTGCATGCTTGGGTGGAAAATGTCTTTCTTGTGGACCTATAAAGCCAGGGAAATAATTTGATACATGACTAAAAAGACACAATTTTTTTGTCGATTCCCTGAAGCCTGTCTACTTGTATTAATAAGTTTATATGGCTTGCAATGATGTTATAAATGTTCAAATGGCCCTTGGCAGAGAATATCTAAATAGTTCCATGCCTAGAAGGGACCTTAGATAGCATCTGGTTGAGAGTGCTCCTTAGACCTGAGCTGTGTGACCTGGATAAAGCCATCTGGTCCATTTGGAAAGAAGCAGGAACTAGAATCCTATCTCAGGACTGGTAAGTGCTCTTTCCTGGGTACACATTCCTCCTTTATTCTTCTTCTCACGTGCTCCCCATCACCGTCCCGTCTTTCCTTCATGGCTGCCCTTACTTTTCCCTTTCATAAGTTAAACCCACTTGCTGTGACTTTCAGGATGGAAATGTTTTCTGATCCTCTGGGGGCAGGCTGGCTGTTTGAAAGGGTGGAGTAGCCTTTCCAGAACAGCTTGGGCACATTTCTTAGGATGTCAAGGAGCATCCAGGGCATGGTGGGTCTCTTCTCAGAGCCTTCAGCAGATGCAGGATCCAAGGACTCCATCCAAGGACCCCATGTCCAAGGAGTCAGAGACATCCTGAAAACTAGATTCTCTGGTGGCCAGTGTTTTCTGTCACCCCTCTTCTTCCCTTGTTGACACTGCAGGAGGGCCAGTGTGTACTGGCCACCAGCTACAAGTATGGTCTTAGGTCTCCCTCTTTGCCTTCCATCTTCTAGTCCTGTCTTAGCTCCCCTTGGGGCATTTCAAAGTCTCCACAGTGGGTTCCACCTGATCTGTTTGTCAGCCCTGTCCAGATGCACCCAGATAGTACTGGCTTAAATTCAAGTGCCTATGTCAGCCTAACACTGTGCTGCCTCTTCTATGGAAAGTCTCCATGGGGAGAGTGCTCCCTCTGGCAACAGATGACTGTATTTATTCAGATGAGAACAATTTTCTCCCCCTTGCACTTTCAACAAGTTCGACCTTAGGCCTCCCCCTGCCCCTTCTGCTGCCAAGAGCAATAAAAGGCAAAAGGAGGAGATAAAGGAGGTGGAGGCAGAGAGACACTCCATGATAGTTGAGTAGTCTGCTGAGTCCTGTGTTTCCTGGATCTGGGGTATCTTACTGCCCACACAGGCCAGTTTTTATTTCCTAATTCCTGTTAGAGATAATCGGGGGGAATGGGACCTACTTTGGTTCATGTAGTTTCTGACCAGCCTGCTTCTTGCTCATCTTCTTCCTGGTGTGGGCTGGAGTTGCCTTAGTAGTTTGTCCAGGAAACCAATCTATCACTACGAGGTAGTGTGTAGGGAGCATTGTGTGTGTGTGTGGGGGGGGCGAAACTGTCACCAAAATAAGTGAGTTAGGAGATGGTGTACAAGTTTGCTTTTCATAGGAGATGGTATCTAGGTCCAGGGTTAGATAGTCTAGATAGTCACTTAATCATCACATGAGCACAAACCTATTGGGCCTGTTAGACTTTTCTTTCTTTCTTTTGTTTTGAAACAGTATGGCAATATAGTCCATGCTGGCCTTAAACTTGCTGTTTTCCTGACCTAGCCTATTAGGTTCTGGAATTACAGACATATGCTACCACACTGGCCTAGGCATGCTCTTTACTTTTATGCATTAGCTACTCTTGTGATGGAAGACTGGGATGATATCCCCCTTCATGGCAAAGTTTTCTGCAACCTTGTTTTGCTGTCTAGTAGTTTTGTGAGAATGGCCACGTATGGTTGTATGATGCTCTCATAGGATCTGGCCCTCCTTTGACATTGAGGCCACACTGAGAGTAAGGCTAGAGATGAGTGTATCCTCCATGAAAGATGAAGAGACAGAGGGAAGTACAATGAATTGTTTTCTGTAAACTCGGGGGTGGATGTCACATAAAACCCATTGTTTGGAAGCAATTCACTCCCAGTTTGATGTCTAAGACCTTCTTTGGTTGTTTATCTGCTCTACCTACATTCTTGTCTCATATAATTTTTCCTGTTCTGCCCCTAACCATCATCCATATTCACCCTTCCATGAGTTCACCCAGCAATTTTGGTTGTTGCCATGTTATCCCTTCTGCCTATGCTGCCCTTCCCTCATACCCACACCAGAACCCTTAAGACCTCCATTGTGCCCAACTTCTTCTTTAATTTCTTCCCATATTTCTTTGACATCCTACACCTTCCTGTGTATGGTGCTTAGCTTTGTCCTTTCTAGCACTAAATGGACTATTCTGTTTTATGTCTAGGTTAAGCTCCCTACATAGGAATTTCCTGCTGTCTGTCTTACTGTCATGTGAGACAGCATAGGACCTTTTTATTAGGCCATGGAATTAGTTGAAAGGATATAGTAACTTACATTTGTATGCATCATGGAGCACATTTATATAGTGTACTGTAAGGATGGAGCTTCTATTCTTGGTAGCCCATAATCTTCAACAGAGAGTTGTAATGAGACCAAAACAGATAAGTAAAACAACTCTAAGACTCCATCGATGGGTATGAAGTATCTGGCTTCAGACATGAAGAGATATTAAAGGCAATCTAGTCCAATTAGATGAAAAAAGATAATCTAGTCCAATAGATTAAAAAAAGAGGTCCCAAGAGGCGAGTTTCTGACAGTCACACCAGCATTAATGGCAGATCATGATTTTGCTTGGTCTGGAATCCACAAACTTTTTCATGGTTATTAGGGAAGAGTTTTTACCAATGTTCCTGAGGATTCTGGGTTCCTTGCCCTCCTCCCACATTACCTTGATAGCATCACCTTTAAGGATCTACTTTAGACATATTGGGGATCCTCACCTAGATATCCCTATGCAGAGTCTCAGAAGGAAACCAACTAAAAAAAGTCTCCTCTTGCTATGGAACCCCAAGTTGTTAGGCACCCTTCCACCAGTACTGTAATTCCTAGCTCTATCCCCCAAGGGGGGGTGACCTCAAAATGAATTTAAGGTCATAGTTGATGGAAAAAAGGATCGAGATGAAATTAAAAATAAATTCGAATAGCACATAGAAGTATGGGAGAGCAGATCTGGGACCAGGGGCCCTGGGTTTTAAAAGGAGAAAGACGTTTTCCCGTGAGAAAATCTGAGTTTCAAATAAACCCCTTGTGAGAGTTAGAGTCCTTCATTGCCAGACTTCCTCCATAGAGAAAAGAGAAGGTTCTGGACTTGAGTTATCTCCAGATGTTGAGCTGATGGACTGGGTTCAGGCTCAGGATTGGTGAATGAGACATAGAACAACCGGGAAGTCCTTTCAGAACATCTTTCGCAATGAGATGGAGAAACCAACTGGGGTAAAGGGAGAAATGCAAATATGTCCCCTCCTCTGCTTATTCTGTTCTCCCCGACATCCTCCTAGGCTCTGAAAATAATTTCCCATTACTCCTCCCTTATCGTTGGCTTTTTTTGAAAGAAATAAAGATGAACAGGGTCAGAGGGAGGTAACCCACCAGGTGAGTATCCCCGCTGTGGTGACTCCAGCAGAGACGGAGCAGAGCCTGACATGCACCTCTGTCCTAGTTGACTGTGCTGGTTCCAGCTTTGCTGTTCCTAGCAGTAAGATGATGGGATGGCAGGAGGCAGGGTGATGGTGGGGAGGAGGGTCTATGTCTGGCTAGGGCTCAATTTTCCCCCACTCCCCTGAAAATCATTTTCTGTATTGTTTGACCTAAGAGAGTATCCTTTGAAGAGGCCCAAAGAAAGTCTTTATCAGGGATCTTTGTTGAGTGCTGCCCAAACAGAAATCAGATCTGGCTAAAAAGAAGAGGGCATAGTCCAATGGCAGCCTTCTTTGAGTCCCAGATGTGAGCTGTGGTTTCCATGTAGGAACTGAGAAGTTCCTATCTGCTATGTCCCCACATGGCTTTTGATTGCAGAACCCAGAGACTGTGAGGCCTGCAGACATCTTCTGCCAGGAAGAACTCTCTTCCACCCTCTGGCTGGCCCTGAGCCCCATAGTTCTAGCCAAGGAATGATGGCCTGAGGACCATAGGCATGATCTGATAGGTCTTGGTGCATACACTCACAAACCAGAAGCCTCACCAGTAGAGTTCTCAACATTTTTTGCTATATGAGTCTACCTTGCGTTTTATCTTGATTCTGCCCACATTTTTCTCAGTCAGTAGCATTTACTTTTCATCTTTCTGGGTTCAGAAAATAAAATGCTTTTAACTCCACTTGATTTTTGAGGTGGGACAGAATGTCTAGGCTACCTGAAATTCAGCATTTGTGGTGGGGGAAGGAAGGGAGTGAGCCTTTTATTACCTTGGCATGATTAGAGAGCTGTTGGAGGAACTGTTTTATGTAGTGATTGAGAGATGTTGAAGGCACTGTTTTATGTATTGATTTTCCCAACTGTTATGACATGCAAACTCTCCTTAATAATTAAAAAAATGGTGTATAACAGATATGTATATGTTTATTTCAAACCTTGGATCTTTTGCCTGGATTTCCTTAAACTGGCTCTGGAAATCAGTGCTATTATCTTACAAGGGCCTGCCATATTTTCTGACCTCATAGACAAGCTGAGAAATTTCTCATTCAGTTTCTTGAATCCTCTCCTGTTACACAGAGGACTGAGATTGGCTGCTATCACTAAAGTCTCTGCACATTGAAAAAGCAGGGAGAGAAGGCTTGATTTCTTTAAGGAATTAGAGGGAGAGTAAGAAAATAGAGGGACACAGAGCTGGCTAGGGTCAGGACTATTTATAATCCCTGGAGCCAGATGAGATGGAGTCCCTTAGGAAAATCCTAAGGGTACTGTGTCCCCAAATCCCATTTTTGGCCTCACTTTGGAGAGGCTAGCTTGGCAGCCAAGAGCAATTTTCCAGGATTGAAATTTTTCCTTTCAGGCGGGGGTAGGGCTCAGTGGTAGAATAGTTGCCTAGCATATGTAAGTCACAACAACAGCAAAATTAAAGTAAAAGAAAGAAGAAAGAAGAAAAAGAAAGGAAGAAATCCTATAACTCTATCTCTGCTCCATGGACACAGACTTCTCTAGGGTTTCCATTAAAAAACAAAAAACTCAAAAAAAAAAATCAAGAAAGCCCTGTGAGGGACAAGTAACCAAACTCTCTGCTGGTTGCCACGTGTGATTCCCGGAATAGTTCTCAACAACTATTTAAGACACTAAAGTCAGATGCTTCCAGCATCTGGGGTGGGCCTGGCGGGTGTGGGGGGGGAGTTTTGTGGAGGCCTGGGTGGCAGCTCTACCCCTTATATGGGATCACATGTTCCTTGGGTAGTTGGACTTTTTTCTTCCTCTGTGTCCCATCTGCAAAGCATGTCAGCTGAGTAGCCCCCAGAGGATACAGAGAAAAAATTTGAGTCACCATTGACCCAGAATCAGCTACCATTGCTGATTGCCTAGAGATCTATGGACCTGGTACAGTCCCTAGCTCAAGAGCAAGAGGAGGTTGCAGCCAGACCTTCCTATAACAGTATGGCACAAGGCAGGTTCTTTTTTTTTGGGGGGGGGTCTGGTCATGGGGCCTGAACTCTGGGCCTGAGCGCTGTGCCTCAGCTCTTCAGCTCAAGGCTAGCGCTCTACCACTTGAGCCACAGCACCACTTCCGGCTTTTTTCTTATGTGGTGCTGAGGAATCGAACCCAGGGCCTCATGCATGCAAAGCAAGCACTCTACCACTGAGCCACCTTCCCAGCCCATGGCAGGTTCTTAATATCCCCATGCCTCTAAGTACGCAGTAGTAAACAGGGGCTAATAAAGCCTACCTTCTAGAGTTGCCATCAGGGTTGAGGAAACAATGAGATCAAGTTTTTAGACTTAGGCCTAGACTCCTGGAGTCTTGGATGTCAAGTCTCATATGCTCAATAAAGAGACACGATGAAAGAAAGACAAAAGAGACTTATTAAGATGGCACTTTAGAAAATCTTTCCAGGGGTATGATCTTAGGTTAAATAGTGAGACTTGAGAGCAAGGAGGGAGATAGGTGTGCATAATGGTAAACCTGTAATAGCCCAGCTGTACTGTTGCCTGGTTGACAGTTATCTCAGTTCTGCCGTGATCACTTCATCACTTGTGGGGAACAAGTAAATCACTGTTGCCTGGAGTGCACTCTGCTAAGCTTCTGTTTGTTCTCTTTGGGGGCAGTTTCAACTTTTGGCCCTAAGATTATAAGAAGATGACATTGACTATGGTGTGTGTGTGGGGGGGGGAGGGTGTATTTTGCCTTTTATCACAAGATGATAAAAAGATAGCACTGCCTCTGTATGTGTGGAAGGGTGGGGGTGTGGAGTTCACTTTTTGTCAGAAGATGCTTATCCCCCTCTCCAGGCAATTCTGTTCTTCTTGGAGGTGATTGCACAGTGTCTGCAAGAGAGCATGGCTCAGATCAAAGGATATATACGCCAATTGGGTGGGTGGGGGGGAGTGGTGCCAGCTTTTATCCTGCTATTAGTTACTTCATAGACCCAGCAAAAGCAGCTTGTAAATTGTACTACAAGCTTGTTTTTTTCCAGTCTAGTTTGTATCAAGCTCAATGTTGGGGGCCTAGGAGATTCTCACTGATCTCTATGTTTCCAGAGAAGAAAGAAGAGAGTAGAAATTCAGCTTGCTAAAATAGTTCTTAGAATCTTGTTCAAGGATTCTGCTTAGCAAGCACTAAGATTGTTCAGCAAATTGTTGAGGCTGAGATTTCCTTTGTGTATGTGGGGGGGAGGGAGTGGTGGTGGTGGTAAGGTTTCTAGAAACTCTACTGTTTCTGTTCTGTTCTTAATGCAGGCAGGTTTTTTACTACTCGAGAAAAAGTGCTCCTAGTCCCTCATTGTGCACAATCCCTGTGAATAGTGCCTGCTAGAGTTGTGTGCTGCACATAGAGGCTGCTACAAGGGTCAGCCCTGAACAGTCCTGTATCTTGAGAGTGACCTAGTTTCTTTGGCAATGTTTCCTTTCCAAAAGAGAATTCATTTTCTAATGGCCTGAAACAAACAGAGGTGACAGGAAGACCAAAGATGATGGACATATCTCCTCTGGAGGTAGGAGAGCAGAAGAGCCTGTCCTGGAGATCTGAGGGTCTCCATGGGGTGCTGGAGCAGCGCATGTTAGCTTATAAGACCTGACTGAGATTATTTCTTCCCATCTCTGTGGTACATATAAATACATATAGAAATATATTCTATGTACCAATCATATGATGGCTCTTGCCTATGATCCTAGCTACCCAAGAGGCTGAGATCTGAGGAGTGATGTTGGAAGCCAGCCCAGGCATACAAATCTTATCTCCAGTTAACCAGTAAAAAGGCAGAAGTAGAGGCATGGCTCAAGTGGTACAGCCCCAGCCTTGGGCAAAAAAGCTAAGCAAGAATGTAAGGCTCTGAGTTCAAGCCCTAGGACCATCACTCTCCTGCACTCTTACCCCAAAGGCATACGCTACAAACCCAGACTTCTTTCCTCTACTCTCAACTTTGTAATATTCACAGAACACTACTGAGTTTGTAGAAAGGCAAAGATGTCCATAAGAGACAAAAGAGAAGATGTTGAAGCAGAAGATCAAAAGTTATTGTGGGCAGTATTTTGCTTGCTAAGTGTGGTATGGAAAGTGTTTATAGGCTCAAGCTAGTAAGAATGGTGGTAGTGCAGTTTTCAGTGTTGGAGCATGAGAATTTGTCAACAACTTCTGGGGCCAAGCATATCCAATGGGAGGCCTTGAGGCAGACTGACTGGAGTTTCCCAGTGTTATATTTTAAACTTTTTCTCTTTTTGGTGCTGGGGATGGAACCCAGGGCCTCAGTATGCTAGGAAAGTGTAAGCTGTACCTGCATCCCTGTATTTTGGACCTTGAAAATCTCTCATAGGTGCACATGTTGGAGGCCCCTGGCCTGGTTGCTGGTGATGTTATTTTAGCTGGTTGAGTCTTTCAGATGTAGGGCCTATCAGGATGTTGAAGATCAGATGACTATGGGACCCTGGCTCCTACCTCTTTTTTTTTATTGTACTTTTGGCCATGAGAAGGGAGGTTTACCCTGCTACATACTCCTACCATGATGTGCATAGATCTAAAAGGAATAGTGCCAACTGATTTTAGACAGAAACTTGAAGTTATGAGTCAAAATAAATCTTGGTTCTTTATAAGTTGATACTATCAGGTATTTGTTATACTAACAGAAAGCTGATTAACACTTGCAAGAAGAAGCATAGATAAGAGAGAGGGATAAGAGAGCCCTGGGCTGGAGCAGCCCTCAGCAGGACAGTTAGACCACTACCTCTGGAACTCCCATACTTGTCTTCCTTTCTGGCACAGATGACTTTTTCTTTCTCTTTTAAAGAGCTTGGGGTTAATTTTAATAGGCAATACTCATATAATCCTTCAAGATTTACTCAACACAAAATCCCTGTTCAAGGTGGACATATTAAAAAGAAAGAAAGAAGAAAAATGTTCCTGTTAATTGAGATTTGGGTAATCTATTAGTCACTATGAAAAAGAACATGAGAAAACAACTTGACGGGAGAAGAGATTCATTTTGACTCTTTCAGAGGCTTTAGGCCCTGATTGTCTTGCTCCATTTCTATAGGCTTGTGGTAAGGCAAAGCGTGATTGGGGCACACTGGAGCAAAACTGGTCGCCTGATGGCAGACAGGAAAGAGAGAGAGAGAGAGAAAGAGAGAGAGAGAGAGAGAGGCAGACAGAGACACAAAGACAGAGAAAGAGATAAACAGAGACTGAGACAGAGACTGAGAGACACACAGAGAGATAAGAGTGACAGAGAGAAAAATAGGGGAGGACTTGAAAATAAGATATATATTTTGAAATATATCCTTCAGGACCTACCCAGTGACTTACTGCTTCCAAATAAGCCTTACTTCCTAGTTTTCTTTTCACTTCTGGTGAAAAGAGTCTTGCACTTCTCATAGTCACTTTAGTTATTTTTCAGATAAGGGGTTAATTTTTTTTTTGCTCAGGGACAGCCTTGGACCAAGATCCTCTTGCCTGTGCCTCCCATATAGCTAGAGTCACATGTATGCTATCATGTGTAGCTTGATTTCTTTGAGTTGAAGTCTCACTAGATTTTTGCCTGGGTCAGCCCAGAACAATCTTCATCTTCATTTCCCAAGTATCTGGAATTACAGGTATAAACCACTGTGCCCAGCCTACTTTCCACCCAATGTACCATTAGATTATGAACCCCTAATGGATTAATCCATTGAGGATGTTAGAGCACTCACTATGAATTCAATAACTTATCAAATGCTTATCAGCTGTCAACCAAGCCTTTAGGACATGAGATTTGGAGGGGACAGCTCAGATTCAGGCCATAATGTGCTGTATACAAATTGTTTTCCACATATTATGTAATTTAAAGAATTCTGTGGATCTGTTGCTGTTATTCTATTCCCACTGAACAACAGAGGGCCCTAAGATGCAGAGAGGAAGTTCCTGGAAGGGAGGAGCCATGTTGCAATGGTAGTCTTTCTCAGGCTAGGATTCCATTTTTAATGGCATCGCTACAAATATCCAGAAGAAGAAGAGAAAGGAACAGTGTGAAATAAACAGTTATGCCTTCTCTGAATGTCCCTGACTGTGAAGCATCCTTCACAGTAACACCTTGTCCTAACCTTTTGGGTTTTGAAGAACAACCATTAATTCTGCACCCTGGATCTCAGCCTCCTTCCTGGCCTCTGATTTCCATTTGTTTATCTTGCTACTCATTCAAGCCAGCTTCTTCCTGGGAAAGATGTACTGGGCATCTCTCACTCATGCGTGTGTGTGTGTGTGTGTGTGTGTGTATGTGTGTGTGAAGTAATAACAATAAGAAACCCAGCTCCTAAGCCACATGTTTCTCTTTGCTGCTTGTTAATTTTAACAAGGCAGCTGGTGGCTTGGGCTGAGAGCTTGCTTTTCTATTAACCATGATTTTCCTCCTATGGATTTCCTGTTTGTAGTTTAGGAGCTAAAGAGTCTCAGTAGAGCAAGTCTAAACCATTCCAACCTAACCACAGCTGCTCTAAGAATCTAGAGAAAGGGAGCCTCTCACTGGGGCAATCCTGGTCTTTCAAAATAAGAATTTCTTCACATTCTGCTCAGCAGAGAAGACATTGTGATGACCAGCATTCCATGGAGTGTATAACCTTGGAGCAGGGATAGGAATTAGAAGAGCTCAGGGAGTTATTGCAAAGGAAACTGTACTCAGGACTCAGAGTAATGCTGGGCACAATGTGACTGTGTGCTTAATGACTGTTTTCTCTATTGAGTTGCAAGCTCAGTAGAGAAACAAAACACCCCCATCTTGCTCTCCATTTTACTCCTCGGTATACCCTGAGTGCTTCTTAGTTCAGCACCTAGGACAAAGTTGGTGCCCAGTAAATTGTGTTGACTATATTTATAAGTGAATAAATATGGGAAATACTCTTGAATACTGAGATTTTAGTAGTGAATACTTTACCCTTGCTTTTGCGTTGTCTTCCTAATTAAACAATTATCAAGTCATCTGTCCTTTCTCCCCTATGTTATTCCCACTGAACACCTTGCTCACATCTTCTTCTGGGTCAGCTTTGGATCCTCAACACTGCTGTTTTCCCCTCTGCCCCACTCTCTACTCATTCCTTTTGTGTTGCCTATTTTTTTTTTTGGTTCAGAACACAAATGTATTTTATTTTATTTTATTAATTTTTTTAAATTAAATTAAATTAATTTATTTTTATTGTGTATCATACAGAGGAGTTACAATTACATGGGCAAGATAACAAATACACTTCTTTTTTTTTAAATTTTATTTTATTTTATTTGTGAACATACTGTACAGAGGGGTTACAATTACATGGGCAGGATAATGCGTACATTTCTTACCAAGCATTGCAGCCTCCTCCTTTGGTTTACCCTTCACATCCCTTCCCAGCCTCCCCCCTCCCCCCCAATCCCAATCCTTTTCCTTCCCCCCGCACCGACGTTGTAAAGCTCGTTTTGGACATGACAACTTGTACTTCTCATTGTTGCATCAGATCCACCTGTATCCTTAAAAATTTTTTCCAATTTTTATTTAGATTATTCATTTGATTTCTTCTTGAGACACTGTCTTGTTATATAGCCCAGGTGGCTTTGAACTTGCAATACCTTTGCCTCCACCTCCCAAGTGCTGGGACTACAGGTATGCAGCACTCTGCCTAGAAAAATATTCATACACCTTGAATAAAGCACCCATGACATGGGGACCCATTGTGCTTCTCTTATGTACTCCTGACCAAATCAGGCTGACATCTATACTCTAATAGCCACTTCTGTCCGGGAAGAAGTAAAGACTCTTGTTCAGTTAGTCACAAGGGACTCAAGCAGCCCAGCCACATGAACTCAGAAGTGGGTTCCTCCTTGGTTGAGCCTGTGGAGGAGGGTGCAGCCTAGGGGCCACCTTAATTGCAGCCTATGACATCCAAGCCTAGTGTCCCATTCAGCCACATCTGAGCCCTGACACATTGAAAGGACCAGATAATAAATATCTTTTTTGTTGTTGGTGGTGGTGGTCGTGGGGCTTGTACTCTGGCCCGGGTGCTGTCCCTCAGCATTTCAGCTCAAAGCAAGCACTAGGATTACAGGCATGAGCCACCAACGCCCAGCTAAATATCTCTCTCGCTTTATACTAGTAGGTTTCTGGCAATTTGTTACACAGCAAGAGAAAGCTGACTTGCTCAGTATAGTTTGTAGACTAAAATGTTGACGGCTCTGGGGATAGAGTAGTGGAGGCTGAGAGAGCAAAACAGGGAAGGAACGCTAGCTATGGGGTCTGAGTGGCTGCAGGTCATGGAGAAGGAAAGAGAAAAGAAGATGGGGAACAGTTAAGCCACTCCCAGTGTCTCAGTCTCCTGCCCTGCAGCTTCATTTGGTCAACACTGACATCCATTTAAACGCATTTCCTTTCCAAATATTAATATGTACATGTAAAGAAGATTACATATATCAAAGACCATTTAAAATAACTTTGTAGGTTAAATAACTCATTCAGAAATCTGCCATCATAACATCTTTCAGATCTCTTGACATACAAACATACCTCCACATAGATGTAATTACAGTTATATATAAAACTGCTTGGGGTATGGCTTAAATAGTCAAGAACCTGCCTAATAAGTAGGCAGCCATGAGTTCAAACTCTAGCACACCAAAAAGATAAGAGAAAGAAATATGTAAAACTGTAGTTACTATTGAAAAATTATCTTTAAACAGTTGTACAAAAGTTTCAATTCAAAATGTCAATTTATCGGTACAAAACATCTTGATCAAGCCAGGCTCTGGTGACTCACACCTGTAATCCTAGCTATTCAGGAGGCTGAGATCTGAGGATCATGATTCAAAGCCAACTCCAGGCAGGAAATTCTGTGAGACTCATCTCCAATTAGCTACCAGGAAATTGGAAGTGGTTCTGTATCTCAAAGTGATAGAGTACCCCTTGAGCAAAAGACCTGAGGGGACAGAGCCCAAGCCTGAGTTCAAGCCCTATGACTGACAAAAGAAAAAAGAAAAAATAAAGAAAAAGCATCTTGATCAGTGCCACCTCTTTCATCTCTTACACATTTTGCAATCACAGAATTTTCATGTGCTACTTATAGACAGAGGAAATGTACACCTAATTTTGATTTTTTTCCTTATCATAACATTCTTTCATATTGCTTCATAACTTCCGTTGTTATTTTATGGCTTCGAACAGGCTATTAAATTAAAATAACTTACTTTAATATTTGTATTTTTAATAGTTGTCAAGTCTTATAGATTATGCTTCAAAACCATTGTGGTACAGATTACTTGTTTTTATTCTTTTGATAAAAATTTTAGGATAAGCTCTTTTAAGTGGAGTTACTGGTACAAAGATTCTAAGTATTTTAATGGCACTTAAGACACTTAAGATATAGTTCCTTAAAAAAAGTAAACATGTAATTTAAATGTTATTCTTCCCTACCTGCTAAACAGTAGAAATCATTTAAGAAGCTATATATCTCACAGACCATCTGTCAGTTTATTTATTTTTTCTTATCCACCCACCCAACCACCCATCCATCCACTTACCTACTTGTCCATCCATCCATCCATCTACCCACCCACCCATTCATTCACCATGTACCCATCCACCCACTCACCCACCCACCAATCAGATATTTCCACTGTTATTGAAGCAAAGTGATTAGGGTCACTCCATTTCTTCTTTCTTATGCAACTGAAGTATTTCTAATTTCCTCCCCCTCTTCTAGTCTGTCTTTGATGTTCATGCTAATCAATCTTCATGGGTTTAAGAGCTTTGGCAGATAGAAAACCTTGGCCCTCTTGTTTGCTTCCCGTCTCTGCTCATGTCTCAGACAAGTGGTAAAGATAAAACAGCATTGTTTCCCAGCTAAGGAAAAACAGCTCCTGTGTCTCACAGGAAGGGAGTATTAATCTCTGTTGGTGATATGGCAGTTCCACTAATGTCAGGGCCTATCCAAAAATATGACAGGCTAATCTCATTAGGCATATTGTTTTCCACAGTAATGAAAATTCAAAGGAGGTTATTAGTGCAATTGCTCTTAAGATTTTGAGATTCTTCCTTTAGATTTTAAGTTTTACATAATTCTGCTCCTCTCCTTTCCTCTCCTCTCCCCTCCCCTTCACCTTCCCTCCTCTCCCCTCCTCTGCCTTCCCTTGCCTTCTCCTCCACTCCTCTCTCTTCTCTTCTCTTCTTTCCCCTGCTTCACTTTTTCTCCCCTTCCTTCCCTCCTTCCTTCCCCTCCCCTCCCTATTCTCTTTTTGTTCCAGTTTAGGGAATTAAACTCAGGGCCTCACACCCTTGCTTGACTTTTTTGCTCAAGGCTAGTACTTTGCCACTTGAGTCATGCCTCTATGTTTTTTGTTTGTTCATTTTTGGTAGTTAATTGGAAATAAGAGTTTCATGGACTTTCCTGCCTGGGCTGGCTTTGAACTGTGATCCTCATATCTCAGCCTCCTGAATAGCTAGAATTATAAGTACGTGCCATCAGAGCCCAGGATAATTCTGGCTATTGTAAATTTCACTGTGGATAACTAGTTGCTTCTTTGCTAGGTATCTAGAAAAAAACTGAACTTTGTGAAGGAGTTAAGAAAAATGGAGGGGATGTAAACTGACTCTTTAGCTAGACTGAAAGAATGTCCACTCCTCTTTTGCTCCTTCCTCTTTCCTCTTTCCCTCTTCTTTCCCACCCTCATTTATGACACTTTTGGATCAAGCAATTGGAACTAAATGACTAGTTTCAGTTAATCTCATTTATAATCCGAAGTGTCTCTAAGTATCCACTACTCTCTATTTTAGTGACTAAAGGAATATTTTCTGACAAAACTAGCTTTTGTTCCCATTACAGTCTTCTGTGCAGAAAAAAATTGACTGTCTGAAACCAAATGCACTATGTGTCTAGCACTATGTGACCTGACACCATCCACACTAATTGTTTCCATTCTTAAGTAGACCCCAGCGTTTATTTGAAACTATTTTTCCTCTTCCCTCCACTTTCCTTTTTTGCTTGCTCTTTGGAGCCATGTTCTTTTATTATTTCTTCTTTCTTCTCAGTTTCCTTCATTCTTTTCCTGGCAACTTAACATTTTTAGTTTAAACCAAACTCTGAAGTTACCCCAGTTTAGAGACAGTCTCTTTTAGATGCATTTTTTTTCGATTTGTTTTTTTTCCTGCAGTTATTTTTTTTCTAAGTAATCCTGACATTATTCAGAAAAATCAGTCCAGAAATATAGACTTTGTGTTCATGTGCAAAGAATTGTAGGATAGAGCTTGGAGGGAAAAAGTTTGCTTTCTGTTCACAAAGAGCTTGAAGTCCATTCAGACTTATAGGATATCATCCTCATACACCCCTAAACCAAACCTGCACCCCAAATCTAGAGCCTTACTCATCAATAGATTTTTATATATTTCCCTTGCAGCAGTTATTCCCTTCATTAGATTCTTTAACTATGCTGCTATTTGTCTGAGTATGGGCAGATTTCACTTAGCTCTTCATATGCTCAATCATGAATTTAGAAAATTCTTCTCCTGAGCCGGGTGCAGGTGGCTCATGCCTGTAATCCTGGCTACTCAGGAGGCTAAGATCTGAGGATCGTGGTTCAAAGCCAGCCCGGGCAGGAAAGTCCCTGAGACTCTTATCTCCAATAAACCACTAGAAAACCAGAAGTGGCACTGTGGCTCAAGTGGTAGAGTGCTCATACTGAGCTGAAGAGCGCAGGGACAGTTCCCAGGCCCAGAGTTCAAGCCCCACAACCGACAAAAAAAAAAGTTATTTTTCTTAGAGTCTTCTATTTGTCACGCACGGTGTTAGTGTATCAGTAACTAGGACAGTCAAGTCAGATGGTCAAATTGTGTTAGGATTTTACAGAAGAAAAGACATTCCTTTGGGTTGATGTGGTTTAGGAGATAGACTGTTGGTGAATGCTAAAAAATGTTCAGCATTTGCTCATATAAGGGAGCAAGGCTACAAGGGCTTTTCAGAATAGAGAGAGAATGGATAGGAGTGTGGGGGCAGGTCTGCATAACACTGGGGTCCTGGAGAAGAGAGCAGAATTGTCTGGCTGAAGTGGAAGGTCTATGTTTGTGTTGGGATGACCTGGAAGATAAGGCTGGGAAGGCAAACTTTAGGGCTGGAGAAACTCCGTGGCTATTTACTACACTTACTCCATTACTCACTTCCCACCCACTTTTATTATTATTTTTTTACTTTTTGTTTTATTTATTTTTATTTTGTTTTCCTTTCTCTCCCTACCCCCATCTGCTTTTAAGCAGTTTCTGTTTCTTCCTGGCTTCTTTCATCAATTTGACTCTCCTTAAGGATTGGGAGACATATCGGATTACAAGTTCTAATATAATGTTTGGAGACTGTACATGGCTATGTTCTTAATGAAAAAGCTCTGGCTTACCTCTGCATAAACCTGTCTGCTCTTGAGTGCTGTGACCCTCCATGTTTATAGAAGGCTCTTGATCACTTTACATTTGACAGTACTCTGCTTTAGTTCTCACACTAAAATTCCAGTCCACTGGTTTGGGCAGTTAAAACTCCTGAAATCCTATCTTGTCAGAGCTGGGAAGGGATTTGGAAAACTCCTTCACTCAGCTCTTCATCCTAGAGATGATGACACAAAGATCCAGAGGTAGTCTCATGCCCAAGGCTACACTGCTGACTTGCTTACTCACCATTATTTTATCCTTAAGGTTCATTCATTTAGTAAAACATTTAAGAAGCACCTCCTGAAGCTGCATGTTGTAGCTAGTATGAATAAGACATAAGAAAGAGATTTGGGGAACTCACATCCCAATGAGACAGACTGAGGAGTCAATTAGAAACTGATAAGAGCAATAATTGTGATCTGAACAAGTGGAGGAAGGAAGGAGTGGGCTCAGTCTTGGGAGCCAGGAAAGACTTCACAGAGCAGGGTACTTACAAGAGGATCTTAAAACATGTGTAAATGGTCACCCAGACAGTGATGAAGCCAGGACAGTGCAGGTGAAGAGAACAAAGTAATGCTGAGCAACTTTGACATCTGGATCCAGCCCTTTATCTCTATGGTCTTGAGGAATGAGTCCATGGACACAGAGTAAGAAATTAAATGGCAAAAATGTATTGAAGAAAAATAGAATCAGAGCTCCTGCTAGATGGGAGTGGGCCCCAAGGGAAGACACCACCTAGGGTGCCTTGTGCAGGAGTTAATAAGGTGTTTTCTAGGAAAGAGTTATGTGACTCTAAGGTCCCTGGACAATCTGTGGGCTACATCAGTTCCCACACCCAATTAGAAGTTCCATATAGCCTGTATGCGTTCTCCATGTGTCATTTAGCCCCTCTGATTGGATGCTTATTCCAGTACACCTTTGGGGTTCAATCAGTGCATTGTTCACATGCAAGTCTTCCAGGGGCAATGGACTATGATGTGATGCTCAAGGGCTTCCGTGCACAAATGCTCAAGGTCATGGTGATGTGATGTCTAAGGGCCTGTATATAGGACTGCCCAAGGCCGTGGTGGGGGATGCAGAACCTCTGTGGGAGGACACCTTTGCCTTTTGATGTCTCAGCCAGGCTCTTATTCTGCTCTCAAGAAACAAGCTAAGAATCATGGAAGGACTCACGGTAGTGGTCTGAAACATACTGTACTTAAGGGTCTTTGGCAAGGGAGAATGAAAATAAGACTGCACAGCACAAGGGTGAGGTGTCAGACCACGAAGGGCCACATGTTGCTTAGGCAACAATGGACTGGTGGAGTTCTTTAATCAGGAAGTGGTTTGATTTGATATTTTTCCCCTTACAGTATTGCCTTAGCTGACATGGAGTAGAAAAGGCTGATAAAGCTGAGAACATCATCAGTACTCAAAATACAACCAGATAAGGCCCTGAGTTAATCTGGTGGTAACAAGTTTGCAGAAAGGAGGTCTGATTTGGAAGGTGTTTCTGAGTAGAAAGGAGTTGACAATTGGTTGTTGATGGGGTGAGAAGGAGGAGAGGGAGGAGGCTGATTATGCAGCTTGATGGTAGTGGGCTGCAGTTCGGAGGAGAGGACAGATGGATAGTGGACAAGGAGATACTTCAACTTGGTCATAGTCCTTCCAGAGGTTCCAGGCACCACGGGCTGGAGATTGCATCTGGATGTTCAGATCTGGCTGTTTTCCATCAGGAGTTGGTATGTCCAGGCAGAAAGCCAAGTCAGATCGACTGGTTCCTGATTCCATCTTCTGGCCATATCAAAATTGAGCTCAGCATCTTTGTCTAATCCTCCTTATTACATTCTCACTGGAGTGGATGGACTCTGCAGCTCTCTCACTCCAGCAAGAACCAAATCTCCCTGTCTCTGTCTCTGTCTGTCTGCCTGTCTCTCTCTGTATTTATACATGCACGTGTTGTTCCAAGTCATTTCCCAGGACTGATGGCATCCCACACTCCAGGGGAGGACCTGTCAAATGGAGTTTATTTATTTAATGAAAAGAACTTAATAATTTGGTTTTGTTTGCCCCTGGTTCTTTATTTTTCTTTCTAACCCCCTCCTCCTTCTCAGAGCTTTGTAGGGTGGGAAATGGGTCAGCACTCAGGCCAAAGCGTTCTTGAGTAATAATTTGGCTATTTTACAAGCTTGCCTGGTTTATGTAGCTAATCTCTCTGCACCTTGTCCTTAAGGGAAGGGAAGGGAGGGAGGAAAGAACAGAGAGAGAGAGAGAGAGAGAGAGAGAGAGAGAGAGAGAGAGGTAGAATGGTGCTAAACAGAAATCTTTTTGTCAAGAGAACTAAAATCAAACATGCTTTGAGTGCCTGCCTGGGCTCCGGCTGCTCCTTCTCATGCTGGCTTTCCACTGGGTCTGTGTGTCTATGCATATACTCTTTGTGCTTTCTTGCCAGTCTGGGGAGCTTGGGGAAGGACCCGTCACAAGGTTTGCTGTAAGGTTTGATGACTCGCATACTACTATGGAGCGACATAAATCCAGGTTTGGTTTTCTGCAGGTGCCTCTATACTCAGCGGGCCACATTTTCCAGAGCAGACGGTGAGTGAAGGTCACTGCAGGGTGCTTCTTTCTTCTCTGGAATGACACTAATAATGACTAAGGAAGTTTCTACTGACCCAAGTCTCTAACTCCCTGTTGCCTTTCTCCTGAAAGAATCATAACCAAACATAGCTGGCTGTATTCCTCAGCTCAGGAATATTCTTTCACACCAGCTTGGCAAGGTCAACAATTTACCTGCAACTTTGTTAAGATGTCTGCTTAAGTGGCAACAGGAAGGGTGTGAAGCTGGGGCCATGGAGGACAGGGACACGTTCTGGTACAGGCCTGTTTGCCCTGGTGCCCTGGAAGAAAGTAGAATGACTGCAGGTCTTTAGTTCCCCAAATGGCTAAGATTTCATCCTAGGAAGGTATGCACATTCCTAATAATTGAAATGGAACAGAATAGATTTTTGCTGCTTATTTTGCTAGCCCTTAGGTGAAGGCCACTCACTAACCTTGACAAATCCCCACAGAGTTGGGGAATGGCTAGCCAGCAGATCATAAAAGGCCCAAGAAATCCTTTTGTCTGGCTCTGCCTGGGTAACTGCAGGTGGGTCAACAAATAAAGACGCTTTCTTCATAGCAACATAAATTTATGTTAAGCATAATAAGCATAATAATCAGGTAAATTTTGAGGAACCAACAAGGAATGTCCTGAGAAAAGTTTCCCCAGCCTGCTTTAAAAGCTAAGCATTAGCTGGGCACTGGTGGCACACACCTGTAATCCTTGCTACTCAGGAATTTGAGATCAGAGGATTGTGGTTGGAAGCTAGCCCAGGCAAACAAATCCAAGAGACTTTTATCTCTAACTAACCAATGGAGAAGTAAAGTTCTGATCACTAGCTTTGGGGGGGGGGAAGAAAGCTAAGTGATAGCACCTAGGCCCCAAGTTCAAGCTCCAGCAACTGCATAAAAGGCAACAACAACAAAAAAACTATTATTATCATTCCCTTTCCATGATACAAATGAGGAAGTGGAGGGAAGAAGGTTCAGTGCTGGATCCAAGGTGGTTCTGCTAAGACGTGCTGAGCAGGAATTGGATTATTGAGACTGCTCCTCTCCCTGACACAGAGATTTTCCCAGCATTCCTCTCACGCACTCCCAGGTCAGATTCCTCACCACAGACTTGTGAGTGTGACCTAGATATCAATATCTCCATTTATCAAATGAGAAAACTTTGGCTAGGAAAGGTCAAGTGGCTTGGCCACACTCACAGGGCTAATTAGTTGAAATAGACACAATTTTGATCTTCTAATTCTTCATCCAAAATTTTCCCAGCAACTCTTTTTTTTTTGTTTGTTTGTTTTTTGAGTCTGGTTGTGGGGCCTGAACTCTGGGCCTGGGCGCTGTCCCTCAGCTCTTCAGCTCAAGGCTAGCGCTCTACCACTTGAGCCACAGCACCACTTCCAGCTTTTTTCTTTTTGCTTATGTGGTGCTGAGGAATTGAACCCAGCGCCTCAGGCATGCAAGGCAAGCACTCTACCACTGAGCCACCTTCCCAGCCCTTTTCCAGCAACTCTAAACTGCTTGCTCCTTCTTGTCAGTGCTGTACCCAGTCTTATTCCTGGGCTTTGTTTTCTGTGGGCAAAAATTCCTGTTTTAATCTCCAAACTGGAAGGTAATTCAGAGAACCCCAGGCAAAAAGAATCAACTGCAGCATTTTCCATCAAGGCTAAATAATCCATCTCAGAATCAATAGGAAAGTTATTGCATATAAAATGCTAAACCAATTAAAAACATATTTATTGGAGATTAGCAAGTCTGTAGTAGCTATAAATCTTCTTTATGGTCATTAAAATTTCTAAATATGTTTCTAATAACAATGTAACTGTATGGTTGCTTGCACAAAATAGAATTAAATGCATATTTGGAGAGTATAGATTTCAACTTCTCACATATAGTTCTTGGGATTGTGGTGTGGGAGAGTGAGAACAATGGAGGATTCTTTACAAGCACAGAATGAGCAAGAGCAGGAGAAAGGTTGGCCAGGCTCCCATCCTCCCATGCCTGTGCCTTGGATCCACCAGGCCTCACTGGAGGTTTGAATTGAGTTTTCACATGGTGTCCATGCCAAGTATTTTTAGCGTATCTCCAGATTCCTGGGTGTGAATTAAAGCAGCAAAAGCAAGGTAGTCAGTGCCAGCAGATGGGGACATATTGACTAGTCTAGGTGGCCTGCCATCCTTTGCCTTGCCCCAGCTGAGCTTTCAAGTTGCTGTTGAAAAGATCTATATGAGGATTTATATGATGGTATTATTTTGGAGACAAGTTTTGGCAACTGCTGTAGAGCTGTTGGAATTGTAGTGACAAAGTCTCACTGTCACTGTAATCTTTGTGTGTGTGTGTGTGTGTGTGTGTGTGTGTGTGTGTGTGTGTGAGTCATGGGGCTTGAACTCTGGGTCTGGGTGCTGTCCCTCAGCTCTTCAGCTCAAGACTAGTGCTCTACCACTTGAGCCACAGCGCCACTTCTGGCTTTTTCTATTTACGTGGTGCTGAAGAATTGAACCCAGGGCCTCATGTATGCAAGGCAAGTGCTCTAACACAGAGCCACCTTCCCAGCCCCAATGTCACTGCAATCTTGGGGGAAGTTATTTCCCATACACAGAGACAGAACTGGTGGCATGGCTTACACATGGCTTACACAATGGAACTGGGCTGTTCTACAGATTGTGCTTCCTGGAGCAGATTAGACTGTGTGGTCTTGCTTTACAGTCCCAAATGTCAAGCCTCCCGCCATTTATTATCCATCTATCTCTCCACTAAATGAATAGCAATTGAATGCCAATGAGTTGCCCAGTACTAGGTAGGCGTGATGGGTAGGAAAAATAAGCTACACTTGATGATGAGATTCCAGGGTATAGGGAAGAACTCTGAAACTGTTCCCAAGGGGTAACACTGATCATGATACATTGTACTCATAAATTGACATATTGAATTGAAGGCCCCTTTTACAGCTACTTAAAGATAGTAATAAAAAGGAAAGTAATAAACGTTTCCTGTTTACTTCTCACTTCTCTTATTAATTTACTCAGTGAATATTCTCTAAAAACTTATTATGTAGCAGGAATGTTAGGCCTTTATTAGGGAACTATATATAAAGTTACTTTGAAGTGATACATACATTCTGGAATTAGTAGTGGCAGTTGTACAATTTTGTGAATGAAGTAATGATCCTGGGTTATACGCCTTAAGTGAGTGAGTTGTGGCATATGAATTATAGCTCAATAAAATGAAAGTATGACAAGAAACAAGAAACTATTCCTTCTTGGAATAGTGGCATCTGTCTAGTTGTGGTTGCTATATATTTGGTGAATCAATGAACAAAGAATCGAGTTGCTTTTCCAGAAGAAAATAGGGCAAAGAGAGCTGGAGGGAACTCTTTTTTAAGGGAGAGAAGTCTGTAAATTTATTTTTAAAAATTGTTATTATAAGAGTGATATACAGAAGAGTCACTATTTCATAAGACAGGTAATAGGTATACTTCTTTTTGGACAATGTCACCTTGTCCTTTGTTCTCTCCCAGTTTTCCCTTCCTGTCCCCACCCACAAGTTATATAGTTCATTTTCAACACAGTATCTACTGAGTACCACTGCTGCATTTGTTCACCCTATGGAGGGAACTCTTTCTAGTACAGGGAAAAGGGTCAGTGAATGTAACTAATGTATTTCTGCTTTTCACTTCGGGCTGTCTCTGCATATTGCACTGTTTCCTTTCTCTGACCCAGCTTTGTTTCTCAGTACCTAGTGAACATTTGTTTAATAGCTGAATGATTGAAACCTCAGGAGCGTGTCTGATACTTCCTGGTAATTTTGGAAGAAGAAAATGTACAGATTTGAGGTAAGAGAACAAGATTTACTTTTTGAAGCAGGATCCTTGTGTTGGCTAGAAAAGTTAAGCCTCAGAGCCCCAGGTCCTTTGCATTGCTGTACAGGGAGGACATCTCCCCATCCATATTCTCCTATAGCATGGTCTGGAGCTGAGCCAGGCTACTGCAGGTAGCCATAGGCCTGTGCTGACTTGATAGGATGAGGATGACCCTCGGATTCTCTAATCTGGGTAGTCAGTTAATGTGGTCCATAAAGAGGACTGGATGCTGGTGAGCTGGGTGCTGGTAGCTCACATCTATAATCCTAGTTACTCAGGCAGTAGGGATCTGAGAACAGTGGTTTGAGGTCAGATCAGGCAGACAATTCCAAGAGACTCTTATTTACAAGTAACCAGCAAAAAGCCAGAAGTGGGGCTGTGGCTTAAGTGATAGAGGACTAGCCTTGGGCAAAAATGCTAAGGGATAGCAAACATGGTAAGGTCCCGAATTCAATTCCTAGCATCAGAACACACACACACACACACACACACACACACACACACACACACACACACACACACACGACTGGAGGTAGTTAACAGAACACATTCATATATGCATGTCACCACAGGCATGTGTTATTAAAGCATAAAACGTACAAAACAGATGCACATTTTTGTGGGAGAAGGAAACATGTATTGCTGTAACAGTTCCTCACATACCTTTAGTAAATGTATTGGAATTGTATAATAAGGACTGGACTCAATTTTCATTCTACCCTGCTACAAGGACATGTGGCCTTACCTCTGGTCTGCAGAAGTTTAAAGTTTTGCTTCTATCTCTTGAGTTTGCCATCTTATACTTATTTAAGGGAGGGAAAGCAACAAGAACATGAAAGCTAATGTTTTTCTTATAATTATCACCAAATATAATTGATTTGAAGTGAAGATGAAGTTATCTTACAAAATCAGGAGGGTATAACATAACAACAAATACAACAACAACGGACACAACAATTTCATTCTGCTGTAAACTAACGCATGTCTAATGTAAAGAATGTAGAACTAAAGAAAAATATTTCATGAACACCCCTTCTGCAATCATGCATCATGTACAGAATTTTGTGTGTGTGTGTGTGTGTGTGTGTGTGCGCCATGTAGTGGGGCTTGAACTCAGAGCCTTACACTCTTGTTTAGCTTTTTTGCTTAGTGCTAGCACTTAAACCACACTTCTACTTTTGACTTCTTGTGGGTTCATTGGGGATAAGATTCTCATGGACTTTCTTGTCTGGGTTAGCTTAGAACCAGGCCTTATATCACAACTTCCTGAGTAGCTAGGCCCACAGGCATAAGCCACCAATGCCTGGCTTGTGTTCAGTTTTGGTCTATACTCAACTTATCTTCAAATTCTGCCTTATTAGTTTCTATATGTCAGGCATTGTGCTAACTTGTGTACTGGTAACATACCATTTAATTTGAAAACAATCTCAAAAGTCAGGTACTATGATTACTTTTGTTTTATTGATGAAGAAACTGAGGTACAGAAAGGTTTAAATTGTTCATTTAGTCATTGGCAAATGACAGAGATTACTTTGTTTCAAACTTGAGTAATCTAGTTCTAGGGTTTTCCTCCTATCTATCTATGATCTATCTATCTATCTATCTATCTATCTATCTATCTATCTATCTATCTATCTATCTATCTATATTATAGAATATAATATTGTTTTATGCTTCTAAGGCTTGAAATCATGAATTAAGAATGTTGTATGCAGATCACCAAAAATACCAAGTAAGGAGTTGGGAAATAGGGTTGTGAGAATGGAAAAAGGAAGGAGAGGGTGACATGGATCAAGATATAGTGTATTTATAAATGAATATGTTGAATTGGAATTCCTTTGTACAAATACTTAAAGATAATTAATTTAAAAGAAGTGGGACAAGAGAAGGAAGTGGTTTGCTATCAATAGAGAAAGAACTGAATTCCTGAATCATATGCTGAATTTCCTATTGGCTACTCAGGTGGCTTAGAGTTGGTCCAGCTATGGGAGTAGGTCATGCAAAGCCAGGCAGAAGATCTAGGCTCCATGTTACAAGTTCTTCTTAATTGATTCCAAGCTATAGGGGCTATTTTCAGAGTCTTGGATCTTCCCTCCCTCCCTCCTTCCCTCCCCCCTTCCTCCCTTCCTGCCTCCCTCCTTCCTTCATTCCTTCCTTCCTCCTGTGGTAGGCTGAAGGGATTTTCAGAGAGGCAATTATGTATCTCTGCTATTCAAAGGCATGAAGATGACTGGTGACTCAGAGGACAGATCCCAGAGAAGTTTAGGTTGACTTCTTCCCCCTGTGGTTAGGTTCTCAGACTTGGAAGGAGCAATAAATTCTTCTATGACGTTTGTCTTTTCATTTTATTGGAGAAAATTTCCTCATAAAGTCCCTTTCCCAGTCATGAAATGCTCCCAATCTCTTGGGAAACACATTTCGTGTATGTGCCTCTTGGCTTTCCTCTTAAGAGCTGTATTCCAGTTCTCTTTCTACACACCTTTCCACAACTTGTGATTCCAAGAAGCCTTGTTTTCTTTTTGTTTAATAAGTTTTTATTGTGAAAATACTGTACAGAGGGGTTACGGTTACATGAGCAAGGTAATGAGTACATTTCTTACCAAGCATTGTTGCCTGCCTTGTTTTCTTACAGCCACCATTTTGAAAATCTTGCTTCCTACTCTAATAGTTGCTTTACAGGTGAGACAGTATACATTTTTATTTACCTACAAGGTGAAGAATAAAATTCCTTCTTTAATTTTTGTGCTAATACTGGGGTGTCTGGGCAATGTCCCTTAGCGTTTTAAAAATTTTTATTTGCTCAAGGCTGGTGCTTACCACTTGAGCCATACCTTTACTTTTGTCTTTTGTCTGGTTAATTGAAGATAAGAGTCTTGTAGACTTTCTTGCTTGGACTGATTTTGAACCATGATTCTCAAATCTAAGCCTCCTGAATAGCTAGGTTTGCAGGTGTGAGACACTAAACTTTGATATCATTCTTTGATATCATCTAATTAAACACATCTCCCAGCATAGAGATTGTCTCCATAGTGTTTATGTAAAGCAGTCATCTAGAGGACACTCAGACATCCTTGTGACATGGACCAGCCCAATTCAGCTGTCAGACAACTATGCCAGAAGCTTATTTGACAGTGCAGAAATGCAATATCTTGGTAGTCCCATTTCTGCTCTTATTCATGCAACAAGTCTTTACTAATTTGAAATCATCTTTATGGCATTTGCTTCGTGATTCACACGAAAATATTATTCACATTTTTTAAAAAACTCAGGCAACATGTCATATTCTTTCAACAATTCCTTGTAACACTTCTCTTGAAGAATGGTGCCTAGAAGTGAAGTAAGGAATAGTACAGATACAGCCCAACTATACTAAGGAATATATTGCTTCTATCTTCTATAACATAAATATATCCTAGGGATTCATTAGGTTTTTGGTTTGGAACATTTATCCCTATGTTATGTTTTCCAGAAATTACATTTTCCCAGTTTTTTCATTAGTGCTACTAATTAGATGCGTCTACTCAATGATCCAATAATAAAGCAATGAGCAGAATGACATTAATTCTTCTGCACAAGTGAGAGTCATTCTCTGTTTGAAGTGTGATAACTTTTGTCATTTGCTAGTTCAGTATGTTGAGGGTTTGAAGCCAGCTGCTGTCCTGTGGCTGATTGAATTTCTTGGTACAGGACCCTAAGCAGACTCTTTGTCAAAGTCAAAGGGATGGGAAGAACAAAAGAAAAGGCTACTGCTTTATCAGCTATATCGTAGGATAAGATACAGATGTTTGAAGGGTGTGAAACTCAAGTAGAATTTGTCATTGAAACCAGAGAAAGAATATCCACAGTTGAAAATGGGTAGGATACAGAGGCTGCTTTTCCAGTTGGTGAAATGAAAGAGGGTGAAACATGCTCTCTCCCATCTAAGCATCTGATGTTCAACCTGAATGGATAGTGTACAACTCATAGACCTTGATAATTTCTCATCCCCGAACTCCAGGCATTTCTGTTGCAATGAGAAGAAATATCTAAGGCGTTCCTAGCTGACATGACAGCAGACCACAGGGAAAGTGCAGAGGAAAGAAAGACATGGATACTTTCTTGAGGCCTCCTTCTTGAAGTTTTCCCAGACATATGGACATACCTTGATTTTTCTCAGGGTCCTCCAGGCATTCCTACAACCAGAGATGTGGGAGTCACTTGGACACAGGTGAGTTATAGAAAGAGGCCACAGTCCTTCCTGAGTCAGCTATTGTAGTTAGCAGGAAAGCATTGGAAAGAGAGAGAAGTGCTGTCTTCTTCTCAGTGGCTCCTCCTCTGCCACCTGTCTCTCTCTCAGGTATTTTTGTTACCTGCCTCTGCTGTTTGGGAGGACACAAGAGGGAGATCTCCATGAGGACTTCTCCTGTAGGGGAAGGGGGCAAGAAAATCTTTGGTTTTTTTTTTTACCTTGATCTTTTTTCTTTTTCTTTTTTTGGTTGGGGATTGGTGCTGAGGTTTGAACTCAGAGCCTTGTGCTTGTTTGGCTGGTGCTCTACTACTTGAGTCATGCCTCTACTACTACTTTTCACTGGTTATTTTTTGGATAAGATTTTACTTCCTATCCAGGCTTAAGCCTGGACGATGGATAATCTATCCCTTTTAGGTCTCCTGTCATCCCAGGCACATGCCCCTGCATTCAGCTTCCTTCTGGAAGCAGGATGGAGCCTCGCCAACTTTACTGTCTAGTCTGAAACTGTGATCCTCCTAATAGTAGCCTCCCAGATAGCTTAGGATGGTAAGCACACAGCAGTGAGCTCAGCATGGGTTGAGAAGGAGTCTTACAAACTTTTCTGCACAAACTTACCTTGAACCATGATCCTAATGCTCTTAGCCTCCCAATTGGCTAGAATTACTGGTGTTAGCCAATGGTGCTTGTCTCAAACCTGGATCTTAAGTAAGAGTGCTGAAGGTACTGCTTAACTTGGTCATGTGGGTTTGCCCCTGCACCCAGGGTGGACTCTTAGGTCCCTCCAAGGAACGTATTAGTCCTGAGAGGATCCGGCCTGCTGCCTTGCAAACATCTCCGAGATTCCCTTATCTCCCATCTTTATTGGTAAGTTCTAGCCTTAGTGCCATCTTTTAGGTCATCTAGCCATAGCTGTCTGGCACCTACTAGCTGCTAACTGAACATGAACTATTTTCATAATTATAAACCAGAGCAGCTTCCTAAAATAGGCTCATCCATACTCAGACATTTTGAATCTGAAAGACCTGAAAGAATTCGGGGTCATATGAATCACCATCAAGGAACTATATAGAAACTGATTTTGTTATTTTTTCTGACAGATCGCAACACAGAGAGTGACTTCCTGTAAGAGACTCTACAGAGTGTTAGCAAAGGCCTTGGGGAAAGAACGAGGAACCCTGCCTGGTCCTTTGCTATGTTAGGCAGCAGAATTGCCATTTTATGCCAGTAACAGCAAACCCAGAAACACTCTCTCTGCCAGATCCCAGCTGCCCTGCGGAGTCAGGCAGGGTCAGAAAGGCAGATATCAGCCAAGCTGGGCTCCATTTGAGGCATACCCTGGGAGGTATGTGTCAGAAGCAGGTGAAAGATGTTAAATTTCATACAAACTGACCAGCACATGAAAGGTGGGGAGCATAGCAGTTTTCCTTTGTCCACTCTGTGTAATGCAGAATGAAAGCACCAATGTTCCATAACAGAAATGCGAGTGAGCTAGAGGGCTGGGGCTAAAGTTAAGGGGGAAGGGAGGGTAAGGGCACTGCTTAGGGTATCACTTGTACCAATCATGTTACTCTGAGGCTCAAGAGAGGCAGCCATTCATTGCACAATAATGTGAATATACTTAATATCACCGAGCTCTACACTTTAAAATAATTATTAAAATGGCCAGGTGCTGGTGGTTCACGCCTATAATCCTAGATACTCAGGAGGCTGGGATCTTAGGATCACAGTTCGAAGCCAATCTGGGGGAGGAAAGTGTGGGAGATTTTTATCTCCACTAAAGAAGCAAAAAAGCTGGAAGTGAAGCTGTGGCTCAAGTGGTAGAGTATTAGCCTTGAGCAAAAGAAGCTCAGGGACACTGCAGAGGCCCTGAGTTCACAGGACTGGCACATAATAATAATAATAATGTTATGTGTGTTTTAACATGTCCAAATGAACTAACAAATGAGATTCTAGCAAGGGGGACAAACCAATCTTAGCCTTTTGGTTGCTAAAATATGAGCCAAACCTCTTTTATTTATAAATTATTCAGCCTCAAGCATATAAATACAATAGCATTAACAATAGCAATGTTTTTCATCTAGTTTTAAATATAAGATAAATAATGAGGAACAAAATAGACCTATCAAGGGGAACTTGAGGTTCAAGCTTTAGATTGTGCTTAATTTTTTTTCTTGTCCAGCATCGTCCCTTGAACCTAACCTAACCTAACTCCACAAACAGGCCCATCCAAAGCTTCTATGCTTCTCCAGCATCCTACCTAGGACTCAAGCTGTCAACACCATGCTATCAGAAACTCATCATCCATAGTACACTGTATTCTATAAACTTGGGCAGTGACCTATGGCTTCTTCTTGCTCAGTTAAAACAATATAATAATAGAAAATATAACAATAATACCAATGGCTCATGCCTGTAATCCTAGCTTCTCAGGAGCCTGAGAGCTGAGGATCACCATCTGAAATTGGTCCAGGCAGAAAAGTCCAACAAACTTGTATCTCCAATTAACCAGCAAAAAGCCAGAAGTAGAGGCGTGGCTCCAGTGGTAGAGCAATAGCCTTGAACAGTGACCAAGTCCTGAGTTCAAGCCCCACTTCTGGCACACTCAGAAAAAAAAGACAGTGTAGTATTTTCAAAGGTACTTTCAGAAATACATGAAAGAATAAGGACCTAGAATGAAACTAGCACAAATAGAAAAGTAGCTTTTCTTTATTGAACACATACTATTTATTTATCAAAAAATGAAGTTATTAACCCTTTCAGTACTGTGGAAGGAATTTCTTACTATGCTTCTTAATTATCAAGGAAACTCTCAGAGGTGTTAGGCACAGAGTAGGGCTAAACCAAAACTTAAAACCTAGTCTGACTGGCTCCAAACTCTGCTCATACCCTCCTTCTAGATTTTTGTACCCAAAGGATATAGACAGAAATAGCAGAGAGAGAGAGAGAGAGAGAGAGAGACAGAGACAGAGACAGAGACAGAGACAGAGACAGAGACACAGAGAAAGACACAGAGAGAGAGACAGAGAGGGAGGAAGAGAGAGAGATCTATGAAGACTTTACTACCTCTGGATTGCAGGAAGCCTTTCCCTCCCTCTTTGTTTCTTTGCCTTCCATCTTGCACAGTAAGCTCATAAGAGCAAGGACTTGGCTTGCTTTTCTCAACATCAATTCGCTGTTGCCAGGAACAGAGCTTGGCCTATGGCAGGTGCTCATAAATAGTTATTCAATGAATGAATAAATGACCGTCCAATGACATCTCATTCTTTCCAAGCACTCTAGGGCAGGTCTGCCAGTCCATTTCCTCTGAGGACAGAGGTCAACTTTTATTTGCAATTAACTTTTTAGACCCCAGTGTCCTCCTGAACATTAGTTTCTGGGTGATTCTGTTAGTCTCAATTAATTTAAAGCTCCATAAAATGAATAAGTTCTTTCATAGCCCAGGTTACCTCCTTTAGTTCTCTTGGAATCATTATAGACTATTGTTCTCTCACGTAGGAGGTCATGGTGGTTTTGATCATTGGGATGATGAATAACTAACATTTATTGGACAGTGACATGTTTTAGGAGCCTTAGTGATCACTTGGCATGAGCTATCATGTATGTGTTCATATGTATGTATACATGTGCATATGTGTGTAGTATATTATGCATTTGCATATGATGTATATAGTATATGTAATATATTCATATGTATATATGTATGTGTATATGTATATTTGATGACAATATTAGGGTTTGAACTTAACCCTAGTTGGCTTTTTCACTCAAGACTGGTGATTTATCACTTGAGCCACAGCCCCACTCCTGGCTTTTGTTGGCTAATTGGAGATAAGAGTTGGCATCGAATTGCAACCTGCCCCAGGTTGCCCTGCCCCTACTTCACAGGGCTGAACTCTGCCTTATGAGCATTTGCAGGTTTTCCTCTATGATGGTCTTCTTTGACAACAAGGGTCTGGTGTAGTTTTTTCCATTTCCTCAGATCTCAGCTTCCTGAGAAGCTAGGATTATAGGCATGAGCCACTGGTGCCCAGCTGTACCACCATATTTAATCATGCCCTTTGTCATTGATTTCACAATTGGCTCCATTTTACAGTTGGCAGAAACTGAAACAGAGTAGTTTTGTGAAAAAGCTGGCTCTCTATATAGTAAGCCTGTCTTATTCATGGATTTATTACATGTGGTTTTGAATAAATGTGACCAATGTAATACATAAATAAATAAATGGAAATTCCCACACAGCAGACTCTCTCAGTCTGCCCTGCATTATTGTCAGTTGTATTTGAAGTATTGTGTGATTTGTTGAGTGTTTCCTTGCCCTTAACTTTGTGAAAATCTGCCTCAAAAGCAAATAGTCCCCCCAAAGCAAGATAAAAGTTAACATGCTTAAATGAAATGGTAAACTGAAAATTTGAAATTTGTTGAAATGCAGCATGATTTTAGTGGAATCTGAGTGGCATTATGAGAAAAATGAATCCAGCATCCTCAGTACAGGTTTTCTTCTATGATGGTGTCCTTGGACCATATACCAATGGACAACAAAGGTCTAGTGTAGTTCTTTCCATTTCCCAAACCATAAACATTTCACTGTGCAACTTGAAAATGTCCTTCTCTCTCCATGTGTTCACTGTAGTAGAAAAACCTCCATCCATGACAAAAGACCTAGGTACCACTATGCTCTACATCCTGTCACCACCCATCCTGTAATAGGTGGGACACCCTTACACAGATAGATCCAGAATAACTCAATCAGTGAGATTACCCCATCTCTCCTCCTTCCAGGAACCCCTACTAGTGCTTTGTATTCTACCTCACTTTTTGAAAGCATATAGTACAGTCTTTGAGCTGTACCAAGTTTGGCTGGACTATTCAAGACAAGTATTTTACACTTAATCTGCTCCTAGATGGAGCAATGAGGATCAAGAGGATTTATGAGGAGTGGTTTCCTGGAGTCTGACCTCGCTCTCCTGTTTTATCATTTATTTATAGTCTAGTATCTTCAGTGAAGACTTCGTGGGGCCTCTGGTTGGATGCAGATATCAGATCACCCCTCACTGTGGGAGCAGATGATCTTGGCAGTGAAAGGAAGATGTCAGGGGCAAAGGTGAAGTGTGGGCCTTGGTGCCTTTGGCAGCTTTGGGGAACACTTCTCAGTGGCTTGTTTTGACCCAGGACTGCTCATTCACCACCTGCTGTGCATAGCTTCTGGCTCTTCCTTCAGGTTTCTGTTACAGCTGGCTGCCTTTCTGCTGATAGTGATTTTTGAACTTAGCCTTAGAGATGGAGAGAAAAGTGGGGATAGGGAGCAGAAGGGAGCATGAAAGGAGGGGTTTTAGCCCTAGAGAATTCTGTTAGAAAAGTAAGCTTGTTGGATTGGAGTCCCTCTCCTTTTGTAAGTCTGGAATGGTTTCAGGTCTTTATAAAAACTCAAGCAGCATCTGCTGATGCTACACATCTTTATTATCAAACACAGCATGATTCTAGAGAAAGCTAATCCATGTTGTAAAATTGTCCAGAGCCTCTTTTCATTCTTGCGTCCACCTGGCTATCCCCAATGAAGCACTGCTTTTGCAATCTCCTGCAGCCTACCTTGAGAGATAGCGTCATCTCATTTCTACTCTCTGGGTCACTTGGAGGTTGTCTCTTAGAGTGATTTTGTTGTTGTTGTTGTTGGTCATGGGGCCTGAACTCTGGGCCTGGAGGCTGTCCCTCAGCTCTTCAGCTCAAGGCTAGTGCTCTGCCACTTGAGCCACAGTGCCACTTCTGGCCTTTTCTGCTTATATGGTGCTGGGGAATCGAACCCAGGGCCTCATGCATGCAAGGCAAGCTCTCTACCACTGAGCCACCTTCCCAGCTCATAGAGTGACCTCTTTTTTCTTTAAGAGATTTTATTTTTTTAAGTTTACAGGAGTGCCTTTTTGTTTGTCTTTCTGCTACTCTGCTGCAGAGGAATTTTGAATTCTGCAGGGTTATTCAAAGGGTTTAGAAAACACTGAATGCTGTAGTTTGGATCTAGACTGTCACTTAAAGACCCCTGTGTGATATTCTTGATCCATAGGGTGACACTATTGGGAAATGGTGGAAACTTTAGTAGTCAGGGCCTACAAGGAGGTCTTCTGGTCTTTGGGAGTGGGTCTTTGAAGGAGAGATTGGAGCCCTAGCCCCCTCCTCTCTCTTCTTATCATCCTGATCATGAGGTGAACAGTTTACTGTTTCACATGTGCCCCACCATGATGTGTTGTCTTGCTACAAACTCCAAAGCAACAGAGCCAATTGCCCATAGATTAAAGCCTCCAAAAATATGAGTCAAAATAAACCATTTCAGCTAAGTATCAGTAGCTCACACCTATAATGGAAATTGAGATCTAAGGATCACCGTTCAAGGCCAGGCTGGGCAGGAAAGTGTGAGACTCTTATCTCTAATAAGCCACCAAAAAGCTAGAGGTGGAACTGTGGCTCAAGCAGTAGAGCACTAGCCTTGAGTGAAAGAAGCTGAAGGACAGTAAGCAGCCCTAGTACCAGCGCAAAAATAACAATACAACTGTTCCTTGTTAAAAGTTGGTGATTTCAGGTATCTTGTTACAGTAATGGAAAGCTGAACCTTTAGGTGCCCAGTGGCAAATGTAGTCTGGTCTTCAGAACTAACAAAGCTTCCTGAGAAAGTTTTTTAGACTTCCCCCTTTTTATATGAGTTTTTTCATGAAATATTCTCTTATACAAAAGAACATACATATAATGTACATAAGATATAATCATAGAATAAACATGCTACCAAAATGGACACATCACCCAAATTAAGAAATAGAATGTTGAAATAGAAAGGTGAACACCTCTTGTGCCTCCCCATTGATGATCTTCTCCCCTAAAGACAATTTTTTTAATTTAATTTAATTTTATTTGTGAACATACTGTACAGAGGGGTTACAATTACATGGGCAGGATAATGCGTACATTTCTTACCAAGCATTGCAGCCTCCTCCTTTGGTTTACCCTTCACATCTCTTCCCAGCCTCCCCCCCCCCCCCCATCCCAACCCTCCCCCTCCCCCCCTTCCCCCCCACACCGACGTTGTAAAGCTTGTTTTGGACATGACAACTTGTACTTCTCATTGTTGCAACAGGTCCACCTGTATCCTTAAACAACTGGTTTTTCCCCATCTCCTCCACAAGTTATACTGACATCAAATATAGTGAAAGCAGGGGTTATACTGTGGGGGAGGGACATACAAAGCAACAAAGAGATAATCTTATAAATGCGTTCGAAACACATGCATGAAAGAAAAAACATTAAAATACATATCTAAGGGTTCATTTTCCTGACATCACATTATCTGACCTTTTCCGCTTGACTCATACATATACTAGATATTCCAAATAAGGGAAACCATGGGACCTATGTTTCTTTGGGCCTGGCTTACTTCACTTAATATAATTTTTTCCAAGTTTTTCCATTTCCTAACAAATGGGGCAATGTCATTCTTTCTGATGGAGGCATAGAATTCCATTATGTATATATACCACATTTTCTTGATCCATTCATTTACTGAGGGGCATCTGGGTTGGTTCCATATCTTAGCTATGGAAAAAAAGCCGCAAAAAAAAAAGTTGTGCTGGTAGCTTTAGTGTGGTCTTGTTTGTAAACATTTGGGTAAATGCCCAAAAGTGGGATTTCTGGGTCATAGGGGAGTTCTATGTGAAGTCTTTTGAGGAACCTCCATACTGCTTTCCAAAGTGGTTGAACAAGTTTACATTCCCACCAACAATGAAGTAAGGTTCCTTTCTGTCCACATCCCCTAAGAGAATTTTATATGTATTATTCTCTCGATTTTCCTTGCAGTTTGAATGCACTTAGTGAAATAAATCTATTGTAAGAAAATTGTGTGATTTAGAACTTATAAGTAATATTACACAGTATTATTTTTTCTTCTGCTTTTGAGAGTCATCTGAATTGATGCATGCAACCATAGATAATTCATTTTGGTGTTGAGTAATATTTCATTGTATGGCTAGACTCCACTTTACTTACTGTCCCTCACCACTGTGTGTGTGTGGTTTTATCGTCGTGCTATTAAAAGTATTATCTGCTGTAAACATTCTTAGACATGCTTCTTGGGGCCCATGTCGAGGTCTTGGCACAGCCACAATACTTTATTTCAGCCAGGTTCTGCATTCCTTATCTTCTCTACTGGAATCCTCCCCTTTTTCAGGGACTTGAATTTTCTGAGTATTATCCACAGAGACTGTGCCATGCATGTTGGTAGTTGAAGTCTTTTTCTAGGCATACTCTGCTTTAGTGGAATAATGAACCCTGGTGTTTCTCCTGGTATCCATATGAAACTCTGACACTGGACTCCTATCGATAGCTGACCTGAAGGGCCTACTTTCCAGTCTTATCACGTTTTCCCCTACCCCCTGTAAGATCAGCTCCTGGATGGCAAGCAGACTCCACCCTCTTCGCAGCAAAGTCTCCGCCCAGTACCTAGGCAACTGGCACACCCGGAAGAGGTCACATCTGCATCCACTGAGGTCACATCTGGGCTTACCAAGTCACTATTACACCCCCAAGTCACTATTCCTTTTGCTCAATTCTCTCCCCCCCCCGAAAGTCTCTGCTTTCCATGAAAAATCTTTTGCTTGTCCTGTCAATTCTATTCTATGACCAAATCCTTCAACAACTCTTACCCACATTGGTATTTTGCATCCATACTTTCATCTGTATGCAGCTCCTTCATATCCTTGAAACTTTGATATTGGCAGATCCAGGGAACTCTATGGTGCTTATACCTGTCTTCCCCCTTTCAGGGTGCTATTCCTCCATCCTACCGTAAAGCCTGCCTTCAGGAAGTTCAGTGCCCTCAGGAAGAGGAAATGGAGAAAGATCAAGAGAAGAGAGGAGAAATGGTGGTGGTGAGAATAGGAAGAGGCAACTGATCTTCTTTTACAAATCTAGTTTCTTCCTACTTCCTTGTCATTACCATTGTTGCTTTTAAAGTCCCTCTCTCTGCAACTGTCACCACTTTCTGTCCAGTAAAGCCTCATTCTTCCCTTGCTGTACTGCACATGACAGGATAGTAGTTAATTCTTCCTGGAGGACCACTGTCAATATGTTTCAAAGCCCTAAAAAATACTCTTACATTTCTTTTGACCCCCCACACTTCATTGTAAAGAACATATCAAATAGATAATTATCACTAAAACTGGAATTAGGCAGAATGGTTTGCCTCAGGGTACACAGTAACTGTGATAAATCCATAAAGTAAGATTCTGTGTAATAGGTAAAATAATGCTCAATTACAACTACTAATCTGGAAAGATGCTTGTTATTTATAGTGGGTGAAAAAGGTGAGAAATCTCAGCTTTTAATGAAAATACGAGAAAAATATAAGGAAAGACAATCCTTGGGAGCATAGACCAGAAAGGAGTGGTTCAACTGAAATTGATGTAAGGAAGCTGGGTCTAAGTAACTTCTCACAGCCATCCTGGTGCTTTGCTGGGTGGAAGGGTCTTTCCACTCAGCTCTGAAAAAACCTAAGGTGAGAGAGGTTATTCAGTGAATTGCAAATGTCATGCTGTTTAGCCTTAGGAGAGCTTTTTTGCTAATGCTTGTCCTTGATTACCTCCCTAAATGGTTTGATTGGCTCACCTCTGAAGCTAACTCCCTATAAGGAAAGTTTGAGGCATATTCACACGCTATATGGAAAGTCTAAGCTGCCCCCTGAGCTACTTCCATAAATGGACAGTTTCACTGGTACCTAAGCTACTTCCCATATAAGGTCTGCTCTTGTTAAGGTTTGGTATCTACCCCAAGCATGTGGGTTTTGTTTTTAAAAGCTTTGTTCAAGCTCTGTACTGAGCTGCAGGTCTTTGAGACAGGAGTCCACCTGCAGATGCTGGCTCTCCAATAAAGACTCGCAATTTGACATCTCAAAATGTGGCTTCTCTGTTTCTCACTGATGGAGGTACCTTACAACAGGATGATGGACCTTTGTTTTTCTTTTGCCTTAACTGTGTTTTCAAGTTTTTCTTCAAGCTTTTTATTTATACAAATAAGCAAGAGAAATAAAAAGATAATTTTTTTGCCTTGGTTTTGTTATTCTGTTTATAGTATGGAACATTCTTTGTTTTTCTTGATAGAGAAAGTTCAGTGGGTAAAGAACACATTCTCAATAGATTGAAGATCAGTCATCTATAGGGTGAGAATGAGCAGTACAGACATTCTTGAAGTCTTTGAGCTCTTTGAGCAAACACTGAGAGTTCCTTCTGTTCCCACAGTTTGGTTGGTTCTCTTCCTTTAGGGGAAGGGTATCCCTTTTCCTCTATTGGCCTGACACATCTGCAGCTTAAGCTTTGTTACTCCATGCCTGGATGATTGCAGTGGCTACCTTGACTGACTCCCTGAGCACTTCTTTGATCACATTAGCTCTGACAGAAACCTTCAGTGATTCTCTGTCCTGAATGAAGGCTGGATTTCTTGGCCCTGCCCTTTATCACTTGTTCCTACAACTGTTACTCTGCATTTACACCCAGACTCTGTCTATCTCCACAGACTATTCTCACTTTGCTCTCTTTGAAACTTCATTATCTTCCTATGCTGGGTTCAACCACAGGCCTATTCCAGAGTTGCCTTTTCTCCTCAACCTTGCCTCTGTTATCATTCTTCAGTGCCCCATTGCAAACCCATCTCTTCTTTGGTGCCTTCCCTATTGGATGGAATTTCTTATCTCTGAGTAATATAGCATTTTATGCCATTTTTATTTTTTACACTACATTCAGTGCTCTCTTTTATTTAGTTGGGCCAGTTTCTCCCCCTCTCCCCCCAAGGATATAGACAGCCCACTCCAAAATCAAAATCTTCTTTCCTGGACTTCCTGTTCATTCCATTCCTTAGTCTGTATTGTAGAAAGCCAGCATAAAGATGATAAGCTTTGGACCAGATCTGAAGCTTATTTCTTGAAAGTGTTTATTCCTCAACCCACTAAGAGACACAGTCTGCTCTTCAGTTGCTAGCAGAACTGAACCAGCAAAGTTCATTCATGGAATCCAGCTAATAATCCAGTATCTCACAAGAATGTGTTATAGCATAAAGGACTGACCCTATAACTGGAAAGACGAGGATTTGAGTACAAGTACTCTGTTGTACAAATCATGAAGTTTTTCAAGACCAGTTTGGTCACCCATTAAGTAGAGAGGAGCAATTGCACCTTCTTTCCAGGATTTTTAAAATAAACATTAAGCAAGAGGATATTTGTAGAAGGTCTGAAGCATTCTTCAAAGTGTTCTGCAGATATGAGCTACTGTTATTATACACTATAAAATGTAAGGGAATTACACTGGTCTCTGCTTACCCTTTACCTTTGTTCCTTATTCACCATTTCTTTTTATCCATCTTGTGTATTTCATGATTCAGTTGCAGCAGACTGCTTAAAGCTTCCCCAATACACTCACTCTATCTCCAACTCAGTTTTTCTGCTTGCTTGTTATCAAGAATCACCAGGTGCTGGAGGCTTATGCCTATAGTCTTAACTACTCAGGAGGCTGAGATTGAGGATTGTGGTTTGAAACCAGCCTGGGCAGAAAAGTCCTTGAGACTCTGATCTCCAATAAACTACTTAAAAACAAAAGCTGGAAGTGGAGCTGTGGCTTAAGTGGTAGAGCACTATCTTTGAGCAAAAGAATTTCAAGGGCAGTGCCAGGCCCTGAGTTTAAGCCCTAGGACCAGAACACATACATAGAGAAGAATATATTTTATCCAATCCTTTCTTTCTTAATAGACTCATGTCTATCTTTTATAACACATTACCTAAAGTGCACTCCTATTTTCCCTGATAAAGGGATTTCCTTTTTTCTCTGTGTGATCTTTGTGCCATGTGTGCATTTCTAATTTTTTACCTATTATACTGCATGATACGTTATGTGTTTGTATTGTTACCTCTGCCTTGGCTATACAAATCCTGAAGACCACTCTGTATTTTTTATATAAGTACCTAGGTATAGCACTTATGGGACACTAACATTTGCTGGGTGGAAAAATGATGCAAGGAGGCAAGTGTCAGAAATTGCTGAGCCTGGAATTAAAGTCAGGATTCTACCCATATTCTTTCATTGGTGTCCCTTCCCCCAACCAATCTAGACACATGGAGTCAGTTTTGCAAGTTGTCATCTCATGTCTCATGGCCTTCGACTGACCCTGAGAGGGAAATTTATTTCCTAGTGTTACAAAAGCTTTAGACTCCAGCTTATCTCAAAGGATTTGTACAATGAGGGACCCCAAAACCTCAGAAAACAGTGGGGATGTGGAAGACTTGAAGGCTGCAGGCCAGAAGTTCACAGACTCCATCACAAACAAAGCAACAACTCTTTAACACAGCTCAGAGAAAAGGGAGAGTCTCTTTCAGAAAATAGCATTAATGTGATCTCCAGGCTGTATTTACTGAAACATCTTAGGTCCCTAATCAAAACAATGCTTTATCATTTCCCCTCCAGGCTGCTCACAAGCTACAAACTGGATCATTTGACACATCTCTCGTGCACTGGAAACTCAGATTGAAACTCTGCCATTTCAACTGTACAAAGAAAAATAACTTTACAAAGCCTCCCTTACACACACACACACACACATACACACACACACACACACACACACACACACACGTACACACGCACACACACATTTATATAATACATATATTTTTTTTCTGATTCATCCTTTTGATATTTTTCTTGGACCAAAACCCAAATTCACTTGGCTTTTTCCAAGCACATATTTGGTTTACTTCCATCATTGTTCTTTGGGAATGATTTTTCCTTTTGACCTACTGTACATTCGTTGTACTACCCAGTTGCCACCATCAAAGGCCACAACATTGACTCTCTCCAGTCAGCTTGACCAGATGCTCAGTTTTGCAATATTTTAGTAACATGTGTGTATGTATGTGTGTGCGTGCAAGCACATGGGTGTGCACAAGTAAGTTTTCTGTTTACTGTGGAAAGTGCTGGGTAAGCATGTTTTACAGACAGTTCGGAGTGTTTCTGTGGCTTGCTTGCTGATATGAACAAATGTCAGAATATACTTTGGGAAGATATGTGTATGTTTTCATTTATCTGAGGGAGTATGGTAAGTATAGGGAACTTAACACAGAGAGACACTGTGTCTCCTGCAGAGTGATGTAGGCAGGGATATTTGTTAGGAAAATATGGAAAATTCATCAAAATTGGCACAGTTTTATCCTTTGCGGGAGAAGAATCCGTGTTCTTCATTGCTATACAGTTTGACCACACAGTGACTCCCAGGGACTGGTACAGCCCATTCAGAGCAGATATGAGAGGACAATGGCACTAGCCCTCCTGCTTGTGTTCAAACTACCAACTTCACATATTCTCCCGGGCCATCAGTGGATCTGCTGTTGCCACCAAATAGACTTGGCTTCTCCACTCTGTTCCCAGGCCAGCCTCCACTCCTATTCTTATCAGAACCATCTGTCATCTTCTTTCCCTTATTATTGGTGTTGGCTATCTCCTTTTCTTGCAGTCTCCTTTGCTCACATCATTCTATTTTATTTTCCACCCTATATTTCCTTTTGTTTTAAGCCTCTGATTACCTTTAGGCTGTACCATCCCTATTCCTGACAGTTCATCTTCCTCAACCTCCTTTTTCTGCCCAAGCCATTTAAAAAATTATTATTTTTTATTGTCAAGGTTATATACAGAGGGCTTACAGGTAATAAGTACATTTCTTGTCAAACTTGTTACCTATTCCTTCCTTTATCTCCTACTTTCCATTCCCCACACCCCAAGTTGTACAGATCATTTCCAACATATTGTCTTGTGCATATCACTGTTGCATTGGTTCCCCCTTCTTCATCTCACCATTCTGTTGTTCCCTTTTCCCTTCTTTAATTCAAATAAACATATATACAATACCAGGATACCAGAATCAAATACAGTGACAACAAGGGATATATCATAGGAGGAAGAACATACAAAAGAAACAAAAAAAATCACATAGTACATTAATAACAACAACAACAAAGAAAAACCTCCTGTGTCCATATCTTGGAGTTTATTTGTCTACTGTCATCTTAGATGGTCATATGTACATAGCGATTGAGCTCATCTCCAAGCCTTCATATTTTTTTTTAAGCCTTCATTTTTAAAAAAAATGTTTTTTTCTGGTTCTGGCTCTCACATGGGAGCCTCAGCAAATCACAACAGGTAAGGATGACCACAATTGAAGACTGCAGTAAAATAAAGCTGTGGCAGGCTGAAGCAATTAGAATTCCTTAGAAGAATTTACATTCCTTTTATTCAGCCGGTGCTTAATACACAATGGCAGAATCAGAGCCCATTAAGCAATGATGTGGCCTCTGGCTTACTGAAGAATATTTTAATAAATGCTACAGCTGGAGACAATGACCTGACAGACTGTGCTGAGAGTGTATGGCTTGTAGAATGTCTCAGCTAGAATAGTTGCTAATCATCTATAGTTCACAATCAAGGGTACTCTATTGATCTGTTTCAACTGTCTTGACAGGCTATACCTTTGTTTCCCAGAAAGAAGGCCCAGCCTTATTCTAAGCTCTGTAATGTGACTGGCACTGCTTTGTCTTCCCTTGTAACGGCTGGAGCCACAGCCAGGCAATTCTAGCACACCCAGAACTTTCTAAGAAGCTAGAGTTATTGCTTTCCAATTCCTCCCACAGTTCAGGGAGGAGATGAGATTCCAGTGCTTTCATCCTATTGTTGCGAATGGCCAGAGAAGACGTTAACTACAGCTGTGGTCTCCTGGCCCATAAGAGATCTGATTGGAATGCTCTTGGTTCTTTTTCAGAGTAGGTACTATGCATAGGTATGTCCTTTTTTTCCCCACTCACCAGAATCCAAGTTGCTACTAGCAATATATCTATATCTTGGACCCACTATCATCTGGCCAGATGTGATTGTTAAATTTCTGTAGATCACAGTACTCAAGGTATTCGGTTGAACACCAGTCTGGATGTGGCCATGAAAGTATTTTCCAGATGAAATTAGCATTTATGTTATTAGACTTTGAGCAGATCAGATTCCTCACCACAGGTGGTTGGGCCTCATCCAATCAAGGGAAGGACTTAAGGGAAAGCAGACTGTCATTTTCCAAGCTTGAGGAAATTCTGCCTCCAGACAGCCTTCAGGTGCAAGACAACACTTGTGACCTTTCCCCAGTCTTCTGCTTGTCAGTTCACAATGCGTTTTGGACTATAGTCTCCACAGTTATATGAGCCAAATCCTTAGACTCCAGTCTCCACAGTTGTATGAGCCAAATCCTTACAATCTGCTTCTTCTTGGTCTCTTTGTCTCCATCTCTCTGTCTCTGTGTCTGTGTCTGTCTTTCTCCTTCTGAAATTCTCTCTTTTTTGGTATATGGATCTGTTTTCCTGTAGAACCTTGGGTAAGGTATCAGGTAAGGACCAACTTAGAAGAAGCATTGTATCATTTAATTTCTCCCTGCTTCCAGATCCTTGTCACATCTTATTGCATGTCCAAGGATTAAATTCACCCATGAACAGGTAACTGTGTTGGTAACTAGGAGGTACCCCAACTTTAGGATGATTAATTATCTTTGTCACTGTACCTAGTTTTGATAATTTGGTTTGATTATTTATACCTCACTTTAATATTTAATGTTTCTCAGCACAGTGGAGAAAGCACCTGTGGAGGGCATGCTGGGATACGGGTGCCTCATATTCCTCTGGATCTTGATTATCAATGCAGCATCACGTAGCTCCAACTCCCAAACACGACATTTGAAAGCCATTGTGTAGCATCCAAGAACCACTCAGAGTTTTGCATAGACATATGCTCCTAATGTCCCAAAGTACTTGAGTTATGAGTTTGCTTCCTGCCAGCAAGTACATTTACACTCTGCTTGTGGAGTAGTTTTGAGATTGTCAACATTAGCTGCTACAAGTCATAGGAGGCCACACCCAGGTGGGGTTGTGTGGATCTGAGGCTGGGAAACCATAGCTCCACCTAGAGAGGGCAGATCTAGCTCTACTTTCTCCAGTGCTGAGGCTCAGGCTCACCTGCCAGGAGACTTCCCAGTGCCTCTTTCTATGGTTAGCTCCCAAGAGGAACATTGAAGCTTTAAGTTCCTTCACAGAATCTGGATGTGATCCATCTTCTCCCTTTGCCAAACACCTTCCTTTCTGGCTTCTTGGCTTGCCTCTGTGTAAGACTAGACAATGGAGAAAGTTGGGGTGTGACAGGGTTAATGCCCCCTTTGCCTAATCATCCTGTTCTTCCTGGGGCTGAGTGACTCATTGCCTCTCAGGAAGACTGAAATCTGGCATGTCCTCAGGCTCTCACAGCCCGAACAGTTCCATGTGGTGTGTGGTTTTTGATGTGAGAAGTTACATATTGGGGATTATTATATTGCTATTTGTCAGCCACTAAATTTCAGTGCTCAAGAAAGCCAAGCCCAAGCACCTCCCTCCATTAGGACACGTGCTCAATTAGAGGCACAGGATGCCGGAGGCAGAAGCTAAACCTCACAGACTCTGTGGTGGATATGGAGTTAGGTATTTCTCTCTATGCAATAAGCAACACTATTACCATCTTACAGATGTGGAAATGGGCTTAGCATGATTCAATAGTGTGCCTGAGGTCACACAATTAGTGGTCAACAAAGCTAAGCTTTGAGTCAAGTTTTTCTGACTCACTGCAAATATTGTCCTTTCTCTTGTGCCTCACAGATTACAAACTGCCAATACACACAGTCTAGTCTCAAACTTCATCCTCTGAGAACTAAGGAGTAGAATGGGCTATACATTGTGAGACATGAGCATAGATTTCTATCCCTGTGTATGCAAATCCTGTGTATGATGAGTTTGCTGGCTTTTTCACCCAGGAGATAAGTTTTGTTCTTTACTCCATTAATCTGGGGTTGGCCATGTGCTATAGTTTTGATGTGTACTGTCCCCTCCCTACTGGAAGGTCTTTGGGTCATTGGGTTTAGTGTACTCAAAAGGCATTTGCGTTTGTTTTTCCCCTACCATCCCTTCTCCTCCCACCTCCTCAACTTTTCCTTCCCCAGCCCTGAAGCTGTAAAGTTTGTTTTCAACATAGTGTCTTGTTCATCTCATTGTTAAAATAGGTCAACCTCTTTCCTTATTTAGCATTTCTTATTTCCCTTCCCCTGCCCAAACGAAGGAAGGGGTAAAAATGCTTGATAGGAAATGTACTCATACCTTACTCATGTAACTGTAACCCCTTTGTACAGTATCTTTACAATAAATATATATTAAAATTTAAAAGAAGAATATGAATTCTAAGTAGTAACACACACACACACACACACACACACACACACACACAAACACACAAGGTGCCTAGCTACAGCAAGACAAGATGCAAACATAAAGGGGATCCAAATAGGGAAAGATGAAGTAAAACTCTCCCCCTTTGCAGATGACATGATCTTGTATTTAAAGAATCCCACAGACTCCACTCCCAAATTACTCAAATTGATTCAAAATTTTGGCAAAGTAGCAGGGTATAAAATTAACCCTCAAAAATCAATAGCTTTTCTGTATGCCAACAATGAGAAAAGCATGGCTGAAATCAGGAAAGCAACTCCATTCATAATAGCCCCACAAAAAATAAAATACCTAGAAATTAACTTAACCAAAGAACTGAAGGGCCTCTATGATGAAAACTGTCAAACCTGAAAAAAGAAATCAAAACAGAACTCAGAAAGTGGCAAAGCCTCCCATGCTCCTGGATTGGAAGGATCAACATGGTGAAAATGGCAATAATTCCCAAGGCTATCTACAAATTCAACGTGATACCTATCAAAATTCCAAGCTCATTCTTCAAGGAAATAGAAGAGGCAATTCAAAATTTATGTGGAACAATAAAAGACCC
>NW_012267226.1:3035525-3046535 GCF_000151885.1 Dipodomys ordii
ATTGGGGGGACGGGGGAGGGGCGAATGGGAAGAGATAAGAAGGGGAAACAAAGGAGGAGGCTACAATGCTTGATAAGAAATGTACTCATTATCTTGCCCATGTAATTGTAACTCCTCTGTACAGTATTTTCACAAAACAAAAACAAAACAAAACAACAACAAAAAACCCCACACAAGGCATCGTGTGTCCTCAGTCTCCTTCTGGCTCTTTGGTCATGAGTTGAGTTATTTCGCTTGCTACAAACCATGGTCCGTATAGGCTACCACAGATCCAAAGAAGGAGATCATGGACTGAAACCTCCTAATCCTTTGACCTTTTTATAAATTGATCATCTTAAGCATCTATTACAGTAACAGAAAGCTGACTAACACTGAGTAGCTTGCAAATGCAATGTGAGATGACACTTAAAAAGTACTGTGCAAATAACACTATGTCATTTGCAGGGAAATGGATGGACTTAGAACAAAACAAGCCAAGCTCAGAGAAATAAATGGTGCATGTTTTCTCACATATGTGGAAGGTAGATCTAAAATCTAAAATGTGTGGAAGGTAGATCTGATAAATTATACAGGGCTCTAGGCATTCACATATACTGAGACCAAAAGAGGATATTCTTAGAGGATATTCAAAGGGGTAATGTCTTTGTGCCTCTGATCATATAAAATAATATTTATTGAAATGGACTCCAGGAAATGGAGTTTTTTCATTGTTGTTGTTTCTATTTTCTTTTCTTTTTTTTGGGGGGGGGGAGTATCCAATCGTGGGGCCTGAACTCTGGGCCTGGGCGCTGTCCCTCAGCTCTTCAGCTCAAGGCTAGTGCTCTACCATTTGAGCCACAGCGCCACTTCCGGCTTTTTTCTTTTTGCTTATTGATGCTGAGGAATTGAACCCAGGGCCTCATGCATGCAAGCCAAGCACTCTACCACTGAGCCACCTTCCCAGCCCCATTGTTTCTATTTTCTTACCTTTTTGTTTTGTTTTATCATTTATTTGTCTTTGGGAGGGTAAGAGGAGCACAGAAATGGAGAGACAAAGGGTGAACAAATGCAGCAGTGGTACTCACTAGACACTATTTTGAAAATGAACTATACAACTTATGGGTAGAGATGGGGAGAGAGAGAGAGAAGGAAGAGGTGACATTGTCCAAAAAGAAATGTACTCTTTATCTGACTTATGTAACTGTAACCCCTCTGAACATCACTTTTATGAAAACAATAAAAATACTGTTAAAAAAAACTGCTGTGCATTGGAACTCGCCTCTTTTTCTTGGAGTATACTAGAGATGTGTAACTTAGCTTACTGCCAACACTAACCACCATACGTGCAAGTAATAACATCTTAGACCAGTCAACACTTGGATGATTGTAACTGAATGTGTGCCTTCAGGGGGGCAGGGGTCTAGGGAAAATCTTCTCAACTATGCTCAATTATGGATTTGTAAGGTAATAATTAGGCTGGCTTGTTATATAGTAATGTCTAACTAATAGAAGGTAACACTTTTCCTTGGGCATATGAGCTGCAAATTCACATGCATATGCATACAGATGTGCATGCCTTCCATGCTCTTAGAGTACATAATTACATGTTGACGTAATTTACTAAGCTAAGCCCTCAAAAAGCCCCATCAGGATAACTGGACCTTCACTTCCTATCTTTCTTCCTCTTTCTATCACTTCCTATTGCCTTCTTATTTCAGATTCCATAGGTCTAAAGTCTGTGTTGGGTGGGGAGGTGTGGGGAGAGCAATGTCTCCCTGGGACTCATCGCCCTTGATGAGCTTTTTACAAGCCTAACATCTAACATTTGGGCATCAATTTATACTTTCCAAAGATAAGACATGATAGACTGTCTTATACACGACCGAATTGTAGCTCACATACTTTTAGTGGCTTGTCATGATTTCAGGGCTACCAAACAAATGTTCTAGGCTCAGACCCTTGCCTTTGGACGCTAAGGCTGGTACTCCTTTTAGTTACATTAAGTAGTATTGCCCTGCAGGTAATGCTTAATCTTTATACATTTATCCTGAGGTAGAAAGAGTGCTAACTTCCTATGTGACTGGTAGCTTTGGTCCTGAATGTGTTTGGGGTTAGAGCAATAGAGGCGATCTTTGTTAGTTCTGTCTTTGGAGATTAATCCTGGACCTGTGGGCATGGCTTGGTTTGAGATCTTAGGGCAATGCTAGCACTTGAATTTATTTTTATTTTATTGTTTTCCATTTCCTAGAGTCCATTTCAAAAATATCATTCTTATTCTTTTATTATTATCATTACTATTGTTATCAGTCATGGGACTTGAACTCTGGGCTTGGGTGCTGTCCCTGAGCTCTTCAGCTCAAGGCGAGTGCTCTACCACTTGAACCACAGCGCCACTTCTGATTTTCTGGTGGTTAATTGGAGAGAAGAGTCTCACAGACTTTTCTGCCCTGGCTGGCTTTGAACCACAATCCTCAGATCTCATCCTTCTGAGTAGCTAGGATTACAGGTGTGAGCCACCAGTGCATGGCTTCAATAAATATTATTTTGTATGATTAGATGCACATAGGCATTGTGCCTTTCTGTTCCTCTCCTAAGAGCATCCTCCTTTGATGTCACTGTTTGTGAATGCCTAGAGGCCTGTATAATTTACCATTTAGATCTAGCTTCTGCATATGAAGAAAACAAGCGCTGTCTCTCTGAGCTTGCCTTACCTCACTCAACATGATTTGTTCTACTAGCACTTGTTTCCTAATTAGTCTCTAGTAAACGGAACCATCTGATCCCCACTTAAAGCTTTTGTATATATGTTTTCAAGGACTAGAGGGTGCAAGGTACTTGATGAATAACAATTGCTTGGTATAAGACAGTTCAGGCATACAAGCTTAGTGGTTTATATACTTCCTAAAACCTGTATTGTCCTCTTTGGAAGAAGAAATGGTATTGGCTGTGGACACGAACTGCCTGATGTCTATCAATTCCAACTCTTCTAGCCTCGTGGGGACAGCCTGCCAGGGCAACAATGCCTGGCAACTTCTTCACACTCACATTCCTGAGCACTGCTGAACCCAGCCCAGCTAAGCCTTGCTTGCCAAGCAACCAGGCACATAGAGAGCAGTGAACTACCTAGAAGAATGCAAGGGCTGAGGCCAAGACCAGCTTGGATTTGTTTTTATTTATTTTAGTATACTTATTTCATTCCATTTGTAATTTCTACTTTTATTTTCCTTCTTTACACTTTCATGTTTTGTGACAAGACTTTCTGGCAACATATTTAATTATACTATTTAAAAATTTTCCCCCTTCACTTCTTATCCGCTAGCAAATGTTTTTTTTTTAATCTTGATGGGATTAAAATTAAATTGACCAGATGGCTCCTTTGCACCTAATTTAGCACAGTTCTGGTGCTAAATCTGGTGCCAGATTTCTAGGGCAGAGGGACCCATTATCCCTACTCTCACTTCCGTGACCAACTCTGTTCTGCTCAGCTTCTATATTTATCAAATCTGGAAATGGATTTAAGGAAATGCACAGATGTTACTGAACTAAGAGGAGCCTTGGGGCTTTAGGGTTTGGCATTAAAGTGCAGCAATGTGCTGGGAAGAAGAGTTCTTCATCGTCCAGTTGTGTTTCCTACAGCTCAGTTAAATGGACCAGAACCACAAATGTAGAGCTGGGTTTCATAGTCCCTCTTGTGTTCGTTTTCCAGATTTGTTAGAGGATATGTAGATATTTCTGAAGTTTGTCCATCTGTTTAATATCTACTAAGTTCTTCCCATATACCAGATATTGAAACGGAAGCTAGGATGCCATTGTGAACAGGACACAATCTATTTGTCCTCTCAGAACCTATAACCTAGCTGGGGAGAGAGATAGTAAATAAAGTTAGCTCTTCTTTCTTCTTTAAATGGTCATTGTGCTAGGCCATTTTTACATTACTGTAATGAATTCCTAGAAGTGGGCTAATTTTATAAAAAGAAAGTTAGCCACTTTTCAGGTTTATATTTAAGCTCACATCTCTCTATGTCCTTTCGGAGAACTAAGTCCCAAAAAGGCACAAGGCATCACGTGGCAAGAGACAGAGAACACACATATCTGTCTTTGTGTGCCTTTTTGGTCTCTGTTTTTCCTCCTTCCTTTCCTCTCCCTTGCTCTCTTCCTTCCCTCCCTCCACTCTCTTTTTCCTCTTTCCCTTTCTCTCCTCTTCCCCTCCTCTCCTCTTTCCCTTCTCTACTCTTTCCCTTCATCTCTCTTCCTTTCCTTTCCCTCCTTTCCTCCTTCCCTTCCCTCCCTCTCTCTTTATCCCCTTTTATCCTCCCTCCCTCCCTCTCTCCCTCCCTCCCTTCCTTCCTTCCTTCCTTCCTTCCTTCCTTCCTTCCTTCCTTCCTTCCTTCCTCCCTCCCGCCCTCCCTCCTTCACCTCCTTCTTCCTTCTTCTTTCTTCCTTCCTTCCTTCTTCTTTCTTTCTTTCCTACTCTTTTTTTCTTTTATTATTTCTTTTATTTCTTTGTTCTGGGGATTGAACATACCAGAAAAGTGATGTGCCACTGAACTGCATCTCCAGCTCAGACATTTACTAATTTTAAATTTCTCAAGCTACCACCTGTCAGGGCACACGTGATTCTTGTGTAAAATTTGAAATTGAGTAACATGTTAGCTTCTTTTTAAAGTTGTATATTAGCCACTTAAAACTAAATAGACTAGTCTAAGATAAGCACAATCTTTTCTTAGACCCCCAGAAAGTTGAATACTATCCTGAGAAGAGTATTTTTATATCTCAGAACTTTCTGGTTTCATCCTTTAGAAAAAATGAGTCCATACCAGTAGGCTAAAGAGCCCCAGATTCTCTTCTCTTCTTTACTACAATAACCTCAGCTTCCATGGTTATTCATGGCTATTTGATATATAAGTTGGGGAATGATCCCAGCTTGATTAAATTAGGTAACTAAGAGTATTCCATTTTTAGCTAAGATGAACAAAAAGTTCCAGATTTACTCTCAGATTCATCCAACTAAGTAAGTACTCACAAGATATGAGACAGTGACATTTAAGGCATTGATCATCAAGAAAAGAAGGAGTGATCAATAAGAGGAAGAAGAAAAATAGTGAGGCCAACAATTGCCCAGCTTTCAATCTGGAAAAAGCTTTCTAGTCCCCGTGTAGATAAGAGGAACACAGGAAGAGCCTATTTGTTCCTAAACTGAGGAGATGGAACTGGGGGAAGTCTAGATAGACAAAATTCTCTTGGAAGATCATGGGAGACAAGAAACCTGTGCAGAGGAAGGATCTGAGGATCCCTATCAAGTGTGTGTTGGTACTGAGGTACTCAGAGCTTGGGCACTGTCCTTTGGCATGTTTGCTCAAAACTGACATTCTCTCACTTGAACCACAGCTCCACTTTCAGCTCTTTGATGGTTAATTGAAGATAAGAGTGTCATGGATTTTCCAAATAGCCTTGCCTTTGAACTTTGACCCTCACATCTCAACCTCCTGAGTAGCTAGGATTATAGGTGTGCGTCTTTGGTACCTGGCTTCAGGTAAGTATTGATCAGAACATGTGCTTAAGGAAATTATCCAAGGTTGGGGAAATAATTAACCTTAAAGGATTAGAAGAAACAGCAACTGGATGTCACATAAGGCTCCAGTGTTGCCTGCTTCCCTAAACCACAGTGGAAACATAATGTAGGAACATCAGTTAGAATGCTAAGAAGAAATGCTAGAATGCTAAGTTAGAATGCTAAGCCTCAATAGAAGAAAATTCCCTAAGCTCTGTTCTCATCTAACAGAGTTTGAAGCAAGCCCTGAAACTGTTTTCAAGTAAGTTAGTCATATGCCAGGATCGAACTTAGATATTTTTGTACTAAACTTTACAGATGACCAGGTACTTGGTGAAAGATGTCACTGGAAGAGTTAATACTACATAAATTTGTGTCCCACCCTTAGGGACCATTCAGAGCATCTTGGTCATTAACATCATTATCTAAAATTGTTTGGGGGAGGAAAGTCCCTATTTAAGTGGACCCTTTTGTTATAATTACTATTAATCTTTATTTACATCCCCAAGAGACAGGCAACCTATCAATATGTTACTCATGATATATTGAAAATGACAGTGGGACATTTCGATTTTTACACTGACTGTTCTGAAGCTGAGGATATTTAAACGCCCTGCAATAAGAAACAATGAGGGATCTCCTGTATCCCTTGCCCAGTTTCCTTAGTGGAAACTAAGTGCAAAGCGGTAGTATACACAACCAGGAAGAATCCACCCATGTTATTTGGGTTTCCCTAATGTTTTCTGTACTCATTTATTGTGTGTATGCATAGTTCTGCACATTTATCATGTGGGGAGCTTCTTGTATTCATCACTGTAGACACAGTCTAGAATAGTCCCAAATTCTTTGTTTTCCATTTTTATAATCTCACCTGCTTCCTTTTCACTCCATCCTTAACCCACAAAAATCATTAATTCTGTGATGACCTCTGTGAATTTGCCATTTCAATAATGTGTGAAGAGATCAGACTATACATAGTATTTTGCAATCGTGTGTGTGTGTGTGTGTGTGTGTGTGTGTGTGTGTGTTTGCTGGTCTCGGGGCTTGAACTCAAGGCTTGGGCATTGTCCCTGAGCTTTTTTGTGTTCAAGACAGTGCTCTACCACTTGAGCCACAGCACCACTTCTGGCCTTTCTGAGTAATTTATTGGATGTAAGAGTCCTATGGACTTTTCTGTCCAAGCTGGCTTCAAACTATGATCCTCAGATCTCAGTCTACTGAGTAGCTAGAATTTTAGGTGTGAGCCACTGGTGTCAGGCGTGTGTCTCTGTGTGTGTGTGTGTGTGTATTGGTACAGGGGCTTGACCTTGAACTCAGGGCCTGGGCACTGTCCCTGAACATTTTTTGCTCAAGGCTAACAACTCTACAACTTGAGCCACAGGTTTACTTTTAGCATTTTGGTAGTTAATTGGAGATAAGTGTCTCACAAACTTTCCTTGCTCAGGCTGGCTTTGAACTGCAATCCTCAGATCTCAGCCTGTTGAATATAGGTATGAGCCATTGGCACCTGGCAGGATCTCCCCCAGCCCCCACTTTTTTTTAAACCATCCTAATTCCTTAAGATCCATTACTTTTTATTGTTGAGTAGTATTACATGGTATATATGTGCAATAGTTTAATCATCCGGATTGTTTCCAGATTTGGGATTGACTAGTCCATTGGAACTTTGTATAATGAAGTACCATTGACTGGTTGGTTTATAAACAACAGGATTATATTTCCCACCATTCTGAAGGCTGGGAAGTCTAAGATCAAGGGACTGGAAAATTTAGTGCTGAAAGCAGGTAAAGGTACATATCCACACCCCCTTTTTTTTTCTTTTGATGCTAGTACTAGAACTCAGAACATTGGCACTATTCCTGAGCTTTTTCGATCAAGACTGGCTCTCTATTCTTGATCTACTTCTGGGATTTTGTGATTAATTGGAGATGAGAGTCTCATGAACTTTCCTGACTGGGCTGGCTTCTAACTTCAATCCTCATATCTCAGCCTCCTGAGCAGCTAAGATTAGGGGCCTGAACCACTGGTGCCCAGCTTATCCACACATTTTCTTGTGTCCTCACGTAGTAATAGACTGAAGGTTCTTCCTCAGGCTTCATTGATAAGGGCATTGATCCCATTCATAAAGGCTCTTCCAACTGTCTTCATCTATCTCCCTTAACTCCATTATGTTGAAGATTAGGATTTTAATATAATTTTTTGAAAAACATATACATGAAGACTGTAGAGTAAATAATTCAAACAATGCTATGATGAACATATTTGTATATGTTTTGTGAACAAAAGTCATTTTTTGTGAATAAATGCTCACGAGTGCCATTGCTAGGTGTGTGGTAATTAAATATTAAATATTTTATAAGAAACTGCCAAACTGTTTTCCTGAGTGGCTGCAATCCTAGCTACTAAGGAGACTGAGATCTAGAGGATGGTGGTTCAAAGCTAGCCTGGTTAGAAAAGTCCTTGAAATTCTATCTCCAATTAACCAGCAAAAAGCTGGGCTGGGGATGTGGCTCAAGTAGTAAAGTATCAAGCAAATAAACCAGATCTCGAATTCAAACCTCCAATATAGGGGAGTGGGGCATGAGAGAGGGGGAAGAAATGATGAAATACCATAAGAATGATTTTAGAAGCAGTCAGGATTTAAGTAATCATGAGAAACTCCAGGAGGAGTGTGTGCTGTGCAAGAGAATCTGTATATATTCAAACCATGGAAGCTCTGTTTTCAGGAACATTTTTGTCAAACTAGTGTTCCACGAAATATGCTTTGGTGGTGCCGACCTAGGAAAAAGCTTATGTTCTGCAAATGCAATTTAAAGCGGAGGCCAAAAATCAATCAGATGTTGGGGAATAGTTAAGCAAGGTTCTCTACTTGGGATCATGATGATAAAAATGCTTACATTTACATATTATTTCTTCACTTTATGAAACAGCTCGAAGAGCCAGGGCAGGAGCTGTAGGGTGCCAGCAACCAGAGTAAGGCATAGAAACCCCTCTACATGAGCTGAAGGGGGTGACTTGGGGAGAAGCCAAGTAAGAAAGCCAAGCAGCTACCCTTAAGAAAGCCTCAGGCTGGGAAGAAGGAACTGGGTCAGTGCCAGTGGTAGGAAATTTTTCAATAATTTTTTTTCTAGATTTGATTACTCTTCTACCATTTGACTTAGAAATTACAATTGCTTTATTTTAGTAAAAACAAAGGTGGGAGGGATGAGAGCTAGGGGCACAGGCAGGGAGAGAGCTATTACAGTAATCACTACAGGAACATGTGCTCTGCTTTATCTTGGTCGTCTTCACTTGGTGGAGAAGGCTGTGTGTTCCCCTGGATTTAATCAAAAGGCTCTGGTTGTTTCTGAGATGTTCTCAAATGGGAAGCAATAGATCAGATGCTGTGATTTGATTGGATGCTGCAGGAGTCCTGTGTTTCTTTCATTAGATTCAAATAACCTATCTCATAATGGCTAGGCCATCAGATTCACCAGCCGGAACCCAAGAGCTCTTCTGCATAGGTTTTGAGTGGGCAGGTTTTGGATTCCAGAGAGCATACTTTATTTGATGACTGAATCTGCAAAAGTAGCTTTTCTCAATGGTATCTGTTTTGGGGATATCATCTAATACAATGATAAACTTCCAGCATACAAGCTGTCATTCCATAGGAGCTGAGAGATGGCTCAGGTGTTGCATACACCAAATGATTTCCTTATACTTTCCGAGTGAGTTGAGCACTTTTCAAGGGCTTTTCTCCACTCATGGACTTTCTAGAGGCAAAGATGCAGGCTGTTCCGAACATGGTGGCATAAGCCCTATCCTACACAGAACTCCTTCAAAAGAGCATAGGATGATGTAATTCAGACCAGTTAAAAGCTTTTAGAAGAATACTGGGTTCCCTGGCTGATTCTGTACCTGACGCTACTTATTTGGAAACTGCCGCCAGCCCAGTTGTTTCCCCAATTCAGAGAGGTAGTAACTAGATATACTACTTCCTCTTAAGCAAAACCAACACCTGAATTTCCTAGGGCAGAAGCAGTTGCTCACAAAGGAATTCCACTCAGAATTCCTGCAGATACCAACTGCTACTAGCATGTTTGTGGTTATTTTATTTACCCAAAACTTTTAAGGAACATCTGTGCCACATAGTAGTGGCAGTTCCACACATATTTATTTTGCCCAAGTTGATCCTGTTGTCTGCCATTGGTGCGAATCAGGCAACTGTGGTAGTTGTTCTTTCATTCAACTGCAGTAATTCTGTTTTTTCAAGTTAAAACATTTTACTGTTGTTCATTTGATTTTTATGAAACTTGTTTCCCTGAAAGAAACCTTTATGACATTTAAAAAAATAAAATTGAGAAAAAAATGAAATTTATGGTGAGTTTTTTTTTAAATGAGAGAAAGCATCAGAAGAGATGGATGTAAAGAATAGGATTGTGGAGATCTGAGAAGGTCTGCAAGATGCAACTCTCTCTCCCTTTTCCTTCATTATGAAGAGCATGGGGTGTAGGACACTCAAAAGGAGGAGGGGCATCTGTAAAAACTCTGACACATGTGATTTCAGAGACCAAAGAGGATATTGAAGGATAGTGGTATAAAGTGTAGCTCTGAAGACCAGAGCAATACCATGTTCTTTTAATTCTCCTTCTTGTTCTCCTCTCTGTTCTCTTCTTGTTTACCTAAAACTATTTTATAGGTGTCTGGTCACAGGCACCTCATGGAAAGCAATGGACGGCAATTATTAAGAAAATGTATGGATTACAGCCACCTAGAAACTGAGGGAATTATGGGTGGTGAATGATGTCACTCAAACTTGTTCATTCACCTTGTTCTACTTGTCTGTTTTTGTGCCATTCCCATGCTGTATTTGTTATTGTGGCTGTGTAGTATAATTTGAAATAATCTATTTGTCAAGTCATAATCTTTTTCTTAAGCAAACGGAGCATAGTTGTGTGTGTGTGTGTGTGTGTGTGTGTGTGTGTGTGTGTGTGTGTGCTGGTACTGGGGCTTGAACTCAAGACCTGGGCTCTGTCCCTTTAGTTTTTCGCTCAAGGCTGGCAAGATACATTTAGACCATAGCTCCATTACTATAGTATAATTTGAAGTCAGGTATTGTGATAACATTGCTCTTCTTGCTCAGGATTACCTTGGCTGGTCTTTTGTGCTTCCAGATGAATTTTAGGATTGCCTTTATATTTCTGTCAAGAAAGAAATTTGTTTATGATGGGAATTGCACTGAATCTATGCATTGATTTCTCACAGTGTTACTTATATTGTTCCATGAACACAGGAGATATTTCCATCTTTTAATGTCTCCTTCAATTTCTTTCTTTTTTGGGGGGGTCCGGTCATGGGACCTGAACTCGGGGCCTGGGCGCTGTCCCTCAGCTCTTCAGCTCAAGGCTAGCGCTCTACCACTTGAGCCACAGTGCCACTTCTGGCTTTTTTTCTTTTTGCTTATGTGGTGCTGAGGAATCGAACCCAGGGCCTCATGCATG
>NW_012267226.1:3051939-3053441 GCF_000151885.1 Dipodomys ordii
TGTAGCAGGTAACCCACTCTGATAAATTTCAATTACAATTTGAGGAATTAGTAGACAACCTTTTCCTAGAACCAATATATGTGTCCCAAAGACTATTCATTTCTAGCCAATATTTTATTTTAGTTAATTTAATTTAATTTTATTGTGTGTGTGTGTGTGTGTGTGTGTGTGTGTGTGTGTGTGTTGGTACTGGGCCTTGGACTTAAGGTTGGAGTGCTGTCTGTTAGTTTTTTCCCTTGAGGCTGATATTCTACAACTTGAGCCACAACTCCACTTCTGGGTTGGGTATCTCATAGACTTTTCTGCTTCGGCTGATATTGAACCACAATCCTCAGCCTGAGCCTTCTTTTTTTGTTTTTTGGTCGGTCATGGGGCTTGAACTCTGGGCCTGGGCACTGTCCCTCAGCTCTTCAGCTCAAGGTGAGCACTCTACCACTTGAGCTACAGCGCCACTTCCCTCAGCCTGAGCCTTCTAAGTAACAAGGATTATAGGCATTGGCCATTATACATTGTTTTTAAAGCTAACTCCCAATCAAAGTTGGATGTTAAAACACAGTACTTGACTATGTCTATTGTAGACAGAATACATTAGAGAACAGAGTTGTTTTGTAAAGAGGTTAGGATGCTAGGACTTCAGGAGTGTTAGAACCTTGGATGCTCTAGGGACTTGGAATAAGGCTGTGAGAGAGGCTCCTGAATGAGATAACAAAGTCCTTGTTCTCACTGTAACTGAACTCACATTTATATGTTGGGGGAAGAACTAGATGAGTTAAGGGGCTAAATTAGCCACCTTTGCCATCTAAGTTAATAAGTGGTTCTCAGCTTCCCAAACATTCCCTTGTACCCATACCTGGAGTTGCTTCATTGTTTCCCACCCTGGAAACCCTTTGTGTTCCCTACATGTTTCAAAATTAGTTATAGATACTATACATGTGCAATGTTGGTTATGGGCCCAGTGCCAGGTTCCTAGGATTGAAGGCACTGCCCCTAGAAGGTAGTTTTGATAAACGTCTTGGTAAGTTCTTTTTAAGTTTTTATGTTTTTCTCCACAGATGGCAGTTTTACCCCCATCAGCCTCTCAGCTAAGTACATATATCAAATATCTAAACTGTTATCCTTGGTTAGTGATTCTTGTTGTTGTTATTGTTTTGTGTTTTTTTATTTTTCAGTACTGGATCTCAGGGCCTGAAGCTCCCACTTGGCTTTTTTTTCTCAAGGCTGGTGCTCTATTACATGAGCTACCTTTCTAATTCTGGCTTTTTTCCTAGTGGTTAATAAGAATCTCATCTCTGAACCTCAGCCTCCTGAATAGCTCAGATCACAGCATGAGCCACCAAGTACCTGGCTTCTCTTGAAACCTTAAAAATAAATTCATTTTCTTACTCTTTCAGTCTTGAATCTTCACTCCTCTCATTTTGTTTGAGAACTTCCTCTTCATTCAGTCCTTCCTCAGTCCTGGATTCTTACAGGTTCTCCTTTTTCCTCTTACTAACTTAAAAAGT